>NW_011494771.1:2752197-2752617 GCF_000754665.1 Bison bison bison
CCCCATGAATTGCAGCAAGCCAGGCCTCCCTGTCGATCACCAACTCCCTGAGTTCACCCAAACTCATGTCCATTGAGTCAGTGATGCCATCCAGCCATCTCATCCTCTGTTATCCCCTTCTCCTCCTGCCCCCAATCCCTCCCAGCATCAGAGTCTTTTCCAATGAGTCAACTCTTCTCATGAGGTGGCCAAAGTATGGAGTTTCAGCTTTAGCATCATTCCTTCCAAAGAACACCAAAGACTGATCTCCTTAAGAATGGACTGGTTGGATCTCCTTGCAGTCCAAGGGACTCTCAAGAGTCTTCTCCAACACCACAGTTCAAAAGCATCAGTTCTTTGGCGATCAGCCTTCTTCACAGTCCAACTCTCACATCCATACATGACCACAGGAAAAACCATAGCCTTGACTAGACGGATCTT
>NW_011494771.1:2752717-2756445 GCF_000754665.1 Bison bison bison
TTTAATTTCATGGCTGCAGTCACCATCTGCAGTGATTTTGGAGCCCCCAAAAATAAAGTCTGACACTGTTTCCACTGTTTCCCCATCTATTTCCCATGAAGTGATGGGACCAGATGCCATGATTTCATTTTTTGAATGTTGAGCATTAAGCCAACTTTTTCAATCTCCACCTTCACTTTCATCAAGAGGCTATTGAGTTCCTCTTCACTTTCTGCCATAAGGGTGGTGTCATCTGCATATCTGAGGTTATTGATATTTCTCCCAGCAATCTTGATTCCAGCTTGTGCTTCTTCCAGTCCAGCGTTTCTCATGATGTACTCTGCATAGAAGTTAAATAAGCAGGGTGACAATATACAGTCTTGATGTACTCTTTTTCCTATTTGGAACCAGTCTGTTGTTCCATGTCCAGTTCTAACTGTTGCTTCCTGACCTGCATACAGGTTTCTCAAGAGGCAGGTAAGGTGGTCTGGTATCCCCATCTCTTTCAGGATTTTCCACAGTTGATTGTGATCCACACAGTCAAAGGCTTTGGCATAGTCAATAAAGCAGAAATAGATGTTTTTTTTGCAACTCTCTTGCTTTTTCCATGATCCAGCAGATGTTGGCAATTTGACCTCTGGTTCCTCTGCCTTTTCTAAAACCAGCTTGAACATCAGGAAGTTCATATTGCTGAAGCCTGGCTTGGAGAGTTTTGAGCATTACTGTACTAGCATGTGAGATGAGCGCAATTGTGCGGTAGTTTGAGCATTCTTTGGCATTGCCTTTCTTTGGGATTGGAATGAAAACTGATCTTTTCCAGTCCTGTGGCCGCTGCTGAGTTTTCCAGATTTGCTGGCATATTGAGTGCAGCACTTTCACAGCATCATCTTTCAGGATTTGAAATAGCTCAACTGGAATGCCATCACCTCCACTAGCTTTGTTCGTAGTGATGTTTTCTAAGGCCCACTTGACTTCACATTCCAGGATGTCTGGCTGTAGGTCAGTGATCACATCGTCATGATTATCTGGGTCATGAACATCTTTTTTGTACAGTTTTTCTGTGTATTCTTGCAACCTCTTCTTAATATCTTCTGCTTCTGTTAGGTCCATACCATTATTGAAGTATAGATGATATTATATTACTTTTAAGTATATAGCACAGTGAACAGATTCTACTCAAAAGTTATTATAAGATAGTGTCTATGATTCCCTGTGCTATACAACACAACCTTAACACTTATGTATTTTATACATAGCAGTGTGTATTTCTTAAGCCCATACCCCTAATTTGCCCCTCCTCCTATCTCTCTCCCCTTTGGTAACCATTGGTAAAATCCCTGGGTTGGGAAGATCCCCTGGAGAAGGGAATGACTACCCACTCCAGTGTTCTTGCCTAGAGAATTCCATAGACAGAGGAAGGAGCCTGGCAAGCTACAGTCCATGGGGTAGCAAAGCGTGGGACATGACTGAGTGACTAACACTTGGACATTTAGTATGTTTTCTATATTTGTGAGTCTGTTTCTTCCAACTGAATGTAAATTTACAATCATCTCAAAATTAAAGCTTAATTTAAAAAAAATTTAATTGTGTGCTCACCAGATGAGTATCCTATTGGTAAAAGTACTTACTTGCTATTTCCTTCATAAAAGCTTGTGTTTCCCTATTCTGTGTAACAAGAGTACTTCCAAATATTAAATGCTTTGACTCTATACCTGATGGAATTATACATTAAATGTATATTTTAATAAGCAAGTTTTAGAAAATTGGAAATATTTCCACCATAGTCACAACCTCACTTTGCTAAGCCCAGGCTGGCATGAGTATTTGAATAGAATATTTTAAGGACTTGGCTCCTATACTCAGTTATTAATAGATGTATATTTTCAAAAGTTCTTCACAGATTTTAGTAATCAGTTCAGTTCAGTTGCTCAGTCGTGTCCAACTCTTTGTGACCCCATGAATCACAGCACGCCAGGCCTCCCTGTCCATCACCAACTCCCGGAGTTCACTCAAACTCACGTCCATCGATGCCATCCAGCCATCTCATCCTCTGTCGTCCCCTTCTCCTCCTACCCCCAATCCCTCCCAAAATGAGGGTCTTTTCCAATGAGTCAACTCTTTGCATGAGGTGGCCCAAGTATTGGAGTTTCAACTTCAGCATCAGTCCTTCCAATGAACACCCAGGACTGAGCTCCTTCAGAATGGACTGGTTGGATCTCCTTGCAGTCCAAGGGACTCTCAAGAGTCCTCTCCAACACCACAGTTCAAAAGCACCAATTCTTGGGCGCTCAGCTTTCTTCACAGTCCAACTCACATCCATACATGACCACTGGAAAAACCATTGCCTTGACTAGAGGGACCTTTGTTGGCAAAGTAATATCTCTGCTTTTCAATATACTATCTAGGTTATAATAACCCCTGTCAATTTTCTTCTATGATAATAGCTGATGCTATGGTTACTCTGTTTACAAAGCAAGTTCTTTCTCCACTAAAGGTTCTTCTTCAGGACACTGCTACAGTAGGATGTATCTCTTGTCACTCTCCCTTTCAGCCCCACTAGACACAGCTAGTCTCCTGGTCCCAACCTAACTGCCAGAAGTTTTTCTTAAGTGTCCAGGAATTACATATTAGAGCTTTTTTTTTTTTTGGGGGGGGGGGCTGGTAAAAGAGATAGAGACAGATCTGGTTCTGATTCTTCAGAATGTCACACTTAAATCCATGCTCTAGCATCTTTCACCAGATTGCTCCTCCCCTCTGGTTTTCAGCACAGGTGGAAATCACTGTAATCTCAGGAAGGATGAAATTCACTTATGCAAAGGCAGAGGGCAGTGGAAAGAACATGGACTTTGGGTCAGAAGAACTTCATGTACATGCTGCTGCTGCTGCTAAGTCACTTCAGTCATGTCCGACCCTGTGCGACCCCATAGAGGGCAGCCCACCAGGCTCTGCCATCCCTGGGATTCTCCAGGCAAGAACACTGGAGTTGGTTGCCATTTCTTTCTCCAATGAATGAAAGTGAAAAGTGAAAGTGAAGTCACTTAGTCGTGCCCGACTTATAGCGACCCCATGGACTACAGCCCACCAGGCTCTTCTGTCCATGGGATCTTCCAGGCAAGAGTACTGGAGTGGGGTGCCATTGCCTTCTGCTAGCTCCTTTCATTACATATCTTTATGATCCTGAGAAATTCACTTGAATTGTCTTAGCTTCACTTTCAACATCTGCTTACTGGGGTAGTTTGAAGAATACATAAAACAATACCTTTATAAAATGCTTTATAAAGAGTAAATTCCCCAGAGCCCAAGGATCATGTCTCTTTCATTTATTGCTCTATTCCTTGTAGAGTTCCTGATACAAAAATAGAGCATCAAAATTTTTGCTTATTTGAACAACTGAATGACTTGTTGTAATTTTTATCTAAAGGCAAAGTGAGAAAGTTCTAGACCCTGGAAGGCAGAATTATAAACAATCATAATATGATGTATTGTTGAAAACAGAATCACAGATTATTACTCCTTGGGCCAAGGGAAATGTTCTTCAGGCCACTTCATCATAAAGAGAATACAGACTCCTTTTGATTCTTGTGGTTTACCTCACTTTCCCAGGAAATCCTCATGCCATAGTATTCTTTCTTTTTCCCAGGCTTCACCCTTTGGTCATCTTTCATTCGACCAAACCTCCATTTGGGACGAGAATAGGCTACAGGGTATCTCTCTGTATCTGTTCAGGTTCATCATTTGAATTGTTGGTG
>NW_011494771.1:2756545-2784863 GCF_000754665.1 Bison bison bison
ATATATATATATATATATATATATGTATATATATATATATATATGTATATATATATTCACTCCTGAGTATTCTTTGGAAGGACTGATGCTGAAGCTGAAACTCCAATACTTTTGCCACCTGATGTGAAGAACTGACTCACTGGAAAAGACCTTGATGCTGGGAAAGATTGAAGGCGGCAGGAGAAGGGGATGAAAGAGGATGAGATGGTTGGATGACATTGCTGATGTGATGGACATGAAGTCTGGGAGTTGATGATGGACACGGAAGCGTGGTATGCTGCAGTCCATGGGTTTGCAAAGAGTCAGACATGACTGACCAACTGAACTGAACTGATAAATTGATTATCTATATCTCTTTATTTCTATTGACCTTTTTTTAGATCTGGCTTCAATTTTTGTGCTACTGAAACAAAGACAAGAACCATGTATAGAGAAGAGGTCCAGTTAGTGAGGTTTAAAATCCAAGTTAAATGATTCAACCAACAGCATTCAGTTATACTTTTTAAATATGTTCTATGCTCTAGGCACTGCACTGTAAGTAATGAATATGCAACTGTGAGTAAGACAGATAACTTCCTTGTTTTCTGGGATCTCAGCCAGGCTAAGGTTATCATCACTGAATGTAGATTACAACAATATATCATGAATATTATTATAGGGGAGACAAAAGATGTCCTGGAAGTATATCATACAATAGACTAACCTCGTTGTAAGGTTCAGGGGTGGAGAAATTCTAATGGCAGAGAAAATGGACCAAAGTTTGATTTGATGGTTTAGTTGCTAAGTCATGTCCAACTCTTGCAACCCCATGACCCATAGCCCTCTAGGCTTCTGTCCATGGGATTTTCCAGGTAAGAATACTGGAGTGGGTTGCTATTTCCTTCTCCAGGGAATATTCCCTATCCAGTAATCAAAGCTGGCTCTCCTGCAATGCAGGCCTAAGAGTGAAAGAATATGGCCCTTAGAGGGCCTGAAAAAAGAATCCTAAAGATACAGCACAGAGAGCAAGGGGGCCTTTGGAGAGAAACAAAATCAGAAAGGGAGATAGAGGCAAAAGCTATGTTACATCATTCAGTCAAGATCTCAGTCTAAGGAGATTTTTTAGATCCTGTAAGTTTTCGTTGCTGGATTTTAAATAATCTTATTATTACTAGAAAGAATCAATTGTAGGGACATGAGATGGAATGCTTCCTGACCTCTTGAGAGACTCTGTCTCGTCCAGGTAAGAAAAAACATGTAATAATCTTGGAAATGACCACAACCTTATAGACCAAAAGAAGTAGGTGAATTCATGAAGTTTTTAAGGAGTAGAAATGACACAATTTGGCAATTAATTACATATTTTAAGATTAGTAAAGGAGAGCTATATTAGTGTGCAAGGACTATCATACCAAACTACCATAGACTCAGTGATTTAAATAACATAAATTGATTTCCTTACAGTTCTGGAGGCTGGAAGTTGGAGATCAAGGTGTGGTAACTGAGTAGCTCTTGCTAGTATTATGTAGTTTAAGGTATTGATCCTTCAGAAAATCCTGAAGGAAAAAAACTTCAGAAATCCTATTACTAACAATTTCCATTACTCTCAGCACTTCCTTGACTAAGTAATCTCAAGACTGCATAAGATACAAGCATTACCCAAAAGAATTTGGAAATACAGTCCATTATTCCAACTGAGAAAAATTCACAGGGGACTTCAAAGGTAATGCACATTACAAATATTAGTTAAAATCCCTTTGCTTCTCAGGAAAATAAATATCATTGCTTTTGATCCTGTGCATGTGACGATTTCGTCCAGTTCTTTCTGGTGAGAACCAGGACCAGTACATAAGAAGGGTACCTTTATGGCAAGCTGCCAAAGGACGCTGGAAGGTCATCTTCAAAGGTTTCTGGTTCTGCAGACCCTCAAAATAAGCTGGTTTTCTGCAGCAACATCTAGGTTTCTACTGTAAATATTTCTTCAAAAGGATCTGGAGGTTAAACATAGAAGGTGGTTATTAATGACTTTCTGAGGACATTGCCACCCCTTTGCAGGTCATTTCATGAACAATCCCTATGCCAGCAGAAAGCTTTTTATTAAGAAGAAATACTCAGCCTGCTCTCTGGTCAGAACGTTTTGGTCTCACTGCATTGCTACCTCACTCTTTCATCAGTGGGCTGTTTCCTTTTGGCTTAGTTCCAGGGCTGAAAGGACCATTGATCACGCGTGAGAGGAGGACTTTGATAGGCGGCCAAGGCCAAACAGAGGTTGGCCACGGATGATTTGATGTTGAAGTATGGTTTATGAATGAAATAAGGAAAAAATGCTTTCACCTGATCTGGCTTTCGGTCTGTGAGTGGGAATTTAAGCAAGAAGGAAAAGAGCAATTATAAATTTAATGAAAAATGCATATTTAGAAAAATGTAATGTTCCTAACAGAATTGCTTATTGTACATTCTGGCTCCTCCCTCTTTCTCCAGACTTATTCACACTTTGCTCAATCTGGAAACTTCATATGCAATAGCATAAAACGAATCTCAGTTTCCTGGGCAAACTGTGTCATTTAAAATTTCTTTATTTACACAAACTGTTTTTTTTTTTTTTTTGGAATGAATTTTCTGCTCCCCATTTCCTTTCCTGCTCCCCACTCAGGTTTGACCTCAGTGATGAAGCTTTTCCTTATTATCCTTTGCAAAACAAGATGAATAGCTTCTTCCTGTATACTTTATAATCTTTCTCTAATGGAATCACCCTTGCTTCTTTTTTGTTTTTTTTAATTGGGGTACTGTTGCCTCACAATGTTGTGTTAGTTTCTGCTGTAGAATAAATCAAATCAGCCATATATAATATATATAGGCATATATATGCATATATCATATATATATGTGTGTGTGTGTATATATATATATATATATATATATATATATATATATATTTCCCCTCCCTCTTGCACCTCCTTCTCACTACCCCTATCCTACCCCTCTTGGTCATCACAGAGTACTGAGCTGAGCTCCCTCTGCTGTACAGCAGCTTCCCACTATTTTACACGTGATAGTGTATATATGCCAATCCCAGTCTCTCAATTCATCCCACCCTCTTCATGTCCACATGCCCAGTCTCTATGTCTGCATCTCTATTTTTGCCTTGTGAATACGTTCATCTATAGTACTTTTCTATATATGTGTGTTTTTCTATAACACACATATATGTGTTGATACATTTGTCCCTATAAATATATAAAAGTCCCAGGAATCCATGTAGAATACCTGGCACATTTTTTTTGTTCACAAATTGTATGTAAAGACTTTAAGAGAAAAACACTATTGATTACAACAAAAAGATACGCTGTTGTATAGGATTTAAAAATTTTTTTAAATTATATCAATAGAGAATCCTTAGACACCATTTACACTTATGACTTCCTATTATGGATTCTGGCTTCAGATGCTTTGATATAGGCAATCTGTCTCTTCAATGTTGGTGGAAAAGCTTGAAAAGCAGTGGTGGAAACTTCTGCGATTGTACACCTCACCTTGTATTTTATAAATTTGTTTTAACACCTGTTTTACTGTAAATGATGGGGAACACATTAGTAAAGTCACCAGTATTATTCATCAGTGTGCCCTTAGGAGTCTTCATACCGAAGAGAACCTAGCATCTCTCAGGTCAAACCAAAATGAAACAGATAGGATTTCATCATGCATAGAAGAAAATAATAATATTAGATAACTTTAGTTAATAAACCTGTTCTGTGAAGTGCTAAATATGAAGCAGCCTAAGAACAAGAACAGACACAACTAGTTTTACAACAGTCCAGAACACAGAAATCTTTGTTAACACTTCACTGGCACTGATCTTCATAATGTAGACATCAGAACAATTCGTGAAGCATTAAATAGAGGTCAGATTTGATTAATTCTTATTTATAAACTTTCAGCACTAGATGTGGACTCAGAAACTGTCTAGTCCAGGGAGAGTGAACGTGCATACGTGTGTGGCCATTTTAATTTTCTAAGATCCTGGCAGACATCATTAATCAATCATGAGACATCATTAATCAATCACTAAACTTGGCTACAGATGCAAAACTCCATTTAATTCATTATCCTAGGCAAGTACAACCAGTAAGTATTATATTGCAATTAAGATGAAATCTATCTTTGATTAAATCCAGTCTAGAACCAAAGAATGAGTGGAACAGGGGTATGGGAAGAGGGCAGGATCGAGCCTACTGGTAGACACCACACTGTTTTCCTTGCTTCTAAAGGCTAAAACAGACTTCTTTCTCTGGCCTTTTTACTCTGCTGCATTATCTTCCATAAGATATCTCAATCCTTCTTATAAGATATCTGACAACAGTTCTGCCCCATTAATGAGCCAGACATGATGAGATGTTAAATATTCAATATTTGAAGATGGAATCTTTGACCAGAGAGAAGAAAGCAGTTGTATTTGGAGAAGAAGAAAGAGGGAAATAGAGATAATGGCAATGAAAATGTGATACTTCTGTTAGATCTTCAAGGACAAGTAAAATCTCATGAAGACAATGAGAAATGAAAGCCATTCCAGCCATAAGAGGTAAAGGAGGCACAAAGATGAGAAACACCATCCTGCTAGGAAACAGTATTGTCATGATAAAACGTATCAGGGAAGATGTGGCTGGAAAGGGCTTTGAATACTCATGGTTGAAAGAAAAATAAAGGAAGGACAGGCAGGGAAGAGAGAGAAAGACTGTGAGAGGAAGGGAAGAAGATGATCAGAAGCAGTACTTTATGGACAGCATGAGTATGCAACCGCATGTTTCTCTAGATCCAGATTCAGAGAGAGAAAAGTTTATCCCAGGTTCAAGCAGTTGGAAAGTGGCGAACTTGGAGTTTGACACAGGTCCTGTGATTTCAAAGTCCATGCTTATTCTCTGTTGCCACTCAGAACTGCTGGGATAAGTGGGCATATTTCCAAAAGAATTAGTCTGGTGAGGACTTGGTTCCCACTGATATTGGTAAGTTCAGATAGGTTTGTTTACAAATGAGCCCTGTTCTTTTGTGCTTAAATTTCAACAGTTTAAATGTGACAGTCAGTCACCTTCACCTTGAGTTTCTTTCTCTTGTTCCTAAAATACTTGAAAGGGTTCTTCAAGAAGAGACAACCCAACAGATATTAACTGAAGCCCAGCTATATATCTAATCAGAACTACAATCTTGGCAAGACATATACAACTTGTGTTTCAAGGTTCTTCATTTATCAAAATATATTTAAGAGTCAGTGTTGAATAAGTAAGGAGCATGTCCTATGATATTAGGAAAGATCTGGCTTTGAAACTGCATTTTGCCACTTTCCACTTGCATAATCTTTACTGTAATAATTAACTATCCCACACTCAAGTTTCTCATTTGCAAAATTAGGACAAACATATATTCACATGACTTTCTTATTAAAATTAAATATGATCACATATGCATTGTTCCAACCTCAGTATCTACCATGGGATCTTTATAGGTAGAAGGCAAATTGTCTTCTTCATTGAATTGCATGCGAAGGAAAAATGGTTCCCACGTTTATAGACTTCATTCATGAAGAACAACTGAAGTGACTGAGCAACTTTGGAGAATTTCCCAGGATTGCTGGGGTAGAAGTGGGAAATCCCCTCTACTGTAAGCTTAACTATAAGATCTTAATTCAAAGAAGTTCTTCAGGGTTTTTGACTAATACATGATTTCCATTGTTTCCTCTGCACTCATCTCAAATTGTTCTACTCATCATACCTACCATGGCAGAGGTCTCTGCCAGTCCACACTTGGGTTTTTGGAGGGAAAGAAAGAAGAGTCTTTTACCAAATAATGTATCTATGCTCTGACATAGATATCACAGCCTAGCACAGTCCGGCTGAGCTAGGCTAATTCAAAAAGCCTATTTATTATTTCCAGGTTGAAGACCTGCCAAGACCAGGGGTGAAAGTAGAATGCTATAGTGTGGGCACTAATTAGTCAGAATTGATGCCAGCTGAAAATGACAAATGCAGTCATGCCACCTTGAATAGGTCACCTATCAGTAGTGGCTAGAACAGAGATGTAGATTTGGAAACTACCTTTGCTTCAGTTTAATACTGAACTGGCCAGCAAGCAGTGAAAAGGATATAGAAGAAATTAAGATACCAGAAGGTAGATATGCAGCTTTCAACACCACCCTGCTTCCTCAGAAATGTGCTCTGGGTTCATGATTGAGCAGTCCATACTAGATGATGAATCAATAATCAGTACACTCCAGAACCTTCTGCTCCCTACCTTTCTATGGAAGCAACCTCAAATCTCAAAGATCCATACTGTTGGCATAATCAAGAAATTTTAACATGGTAGCAACCTAAAAGTCCATTGACAGAGAAATGGATAAAGAAGATGTGATACATATATACAATGGAATATTACTCAGCCATAAAAGAGAATGAAATAATACCATTTGCAGCAACTTGGATGGACCTAGAGATGATCATACTAAGTGAAGTAAATCAAACAGAGGAAGACAAATATCATATAATAACACTAATACATGGAATCTAATTTTTAATAAATGATACAAAAGTACTTATTCACAAAACAGAAACAGACTACAGATATTGAAGACAAACTTATGGATACCAAGGAGGTATGGATCCATACATCCGGGAGGTATGCTAGAGGAGGGATATATCGGGAGCTGGGGATGAACACACACTTTTATATACACTATTCTATATGTAAAATAGATAATAGACAAGGACCTACTGTATAACACAGGAAACTCTACTCAATACTCTGTCATAACCTATATGAGAAAAGAATCTACCAAAGAATAACTGTATGCATATATAGCTGACTCACCATGATGTACACCTGAAACTAACACCCAATTGTAAATTAACTGTACTTCAAATTTTAAAATTACATTAATTAATTAAAAACATAAATTTGATGGTTATATACTTTGCAAATATTTCTTGCATTACCAGGAATACTTAGCTTCCTGGTAGGTCAGGTCTGACCAAGGCCTCCAAAAGTACAAACCTGTACCAGTTGCATTTTGTTCTATTTGGTAGCCTCCATAGTCTGATGACTTGATTTCCAGAGCCCAGCTCAACTACTTCTAGCTGAAATTAGGTAAGAAATTTATAGAGATGACCACTATAGAAAAAAAAAGTTCTTCTTAAAATTAAACTTGTCTCTATATACATTACCATTGTGTCAAACAGATTGCTAGTGGGAAGCTGCTGTATAACACAGGGAGCCCAACCTGGCACTCTGTGACAACCTAGATGGGCCGAATGTGGGATGGTGGGGAGGCTCAGAAAGGAGGGGAGATTATACACATACACACGCACACACACACACACACACATGCACAGTTATGACTGATTTGCATTGTTGCACAGCAGAAACCAACACAATATTGTAAAGCAATTACCCTCCAATTAAAAAGTAATTAATTTTTAAAATTTAAAAATCAATGCAAAAAAAATTAACCTTGTTTCTCCTCTTCAGAAGTATTCAATAGCTTCCCATTGTTTAGGGGACAGGGGAATAAAAAGTCTGAACTTGACACAATCTAAGCTTCCCTGGGCCCTCTAGCCTGACATCTGCTTATGCGTTGTTCTCCTGATGAATAAGCCACTTCTTGATACCTTAAATGATCCTTTGCATACACACAGCACCTTGTTGCAGGATGTGCTTCCTCCTTCCTTCTTCCCTTATTCACTCCAATCCATTTATCCATTTTCAGATATCAGGGTTTGAGTTCTCCTGGGAAGCTCTCCTTGGACCCCTGTTTAGACCACATTTTTGTGTGCTTTGTTTTGCTTTTTCTTTCAAATGTCTATTGTAGCTCTGAGAAACAACAGACAGTCTGCTATAATTCTGTTTCAGAAGAAGTCATCAAGGGAAAATGTGGCTTCGATTGTTTCATTAACATAATTTTCCCCAAGAACAGGGCAAAATTTAAAGATAAAAAGTCAATGAGTTGGCATGGATTTTCCTTTTAAGTAACATTTCTTTACATTTCCTGATTTATCAAAGAAGAAGAGGCCTAGAGAAATTACCTGAAGACCTGATTGTAAAACCTAAGTACTTTTTCACTCTTTTGATTGTCTGAAGTGTTTACAGTCCATATGACTCATATAACAAGGGTAAATTGGTCAGGTATTTTTTTCCAGTATATATTTCCTTTCTTGACAACTTTGTGAGATATAATTCACATACTATAAGATTTACTCATTTAAAGTGTACAGTTTAATGGTTTTAGCATATTTACAGAGTTGTGCAATCATTACCATAATCTAATTTTTTAATATTTTCATTACTCCAAAAAGAAACTTTGTAGGCTATGTTTTTTTTTAAAAATACATTTTCTTGCACAATCATGCATGATTCTTATAGAGCACTGATGTCATTTGTAAATGCACATTTATGGATGTTATTAATCAGTCAGTATCTGTTTCGTGCATTAGAACTTGAGCAATAGAACAGAGATTGTTTCCAGGTCAAATTTTTGTCACTAATGCTCAGCAGAGTATTTAGCATACAGTTGTTCTTGTTCAGTCGCTAAGTCATCTCCAGCTCTTGATGACCCCATGGATGCAGCATGCCAGGCTCCTCTGCCCTTCACTATTTCCCAGAGTTTGCTCAAATTCATGTCCATTGAGTCAGGGATGCTATCTAACCATCTCATCCTCTGACACCCCCTTCTCCTGTTGCCTTCAATCTTTCCCATCAACAGGGTCTTTTCCAATGAGTCAGCTTTTAGCAACAGGTGACCAAAGTATTGGAACTTCAACTGTAGCATCAGTCATTCCAGTGAATATTCAGGGTTGATTTCTTGAAAGATTGGTTTGATCTCCTTGCCATCCAGGGGACTGTGAAGTCTTTTCTAGCACTTTGGCAAAACTAATACAATTTGTAAAGTTTAAAAATAAAATAAAATTTAAAAAAAAAGAAAAAACAAAAACATATAGTTTTTATGTTTGATAAAGTTTGATAATAAATGCTAAAAAATTATATCTGTGAACTTCACCACTATCTTCTGTCAAAGAGGAATAAACAAGCATTTCTTACAAGGCTGCTTTGAGAAACAAATAGTGTAACGCATGTGAGAGCACCTAGTAAACTGAAATTTCATGTGCCTGGGTGCTTGCCCAGTCACTTCAGTCGTGTCCAACTCGTTGTGACCCTATGGACTATAGCCTGCTAGGCTCCTTTATCAATGGGATCCTCCAGGCAAGAGTACTGGAGTGGGTTGCCATGCCCTCCTCCAGGGGATCTTCCCAATCTAGGGATTGAACCTGTGTTTCCAGTGTCTCCTGCATTGCAGGCAGATTGTTTACCATGGACCCACCTTAGCTATTCCTTGGTATCTATTTTTAATTCAGAGAAAAACCTAGGTTAGAAATACAAAGATTTGGGAGCATAAAAGCAAGTAACATAATGCTACCCAATCTCTCTCCCTTTTCCCAAGGATAGAGGATAGATGGCAAGAATACACAGAAGAACTGTACAAAAAAGATCTTCACGACCCAGATAATCACAATGGTGTGATCACTGACCTAGAGCCAGACATCCTGGAATGTGAAGTCAAGTGGGCCTTAGAAAACATCACTACGAACAAAGCTAGTGGAGGTGATGGCATTCCAGTTGAGCTATTTCAAATCCTGAAAGATGATGCTGTGAAAGTGCTGCACTCAATATGCCAGCAAATCTGGAAAACTCAGTAGTGGCCACAGGACTGGAAAAGGTCAGTTTTCATTCTAATCCCAAAGAAAGGCAATGCCAAAGAATGCTCAAACTACCACACAATTGCACTCATCTCACACGCTAGTCAAGTAATGCTCAAAATTCTTCAAGCCAGGCTTCAGCAATATGAACTTCCTGATGTTCAAGCTGGTTTTAGAAAAGGCAGAGGAGCCAGAGATCAAATTGGCAACATCTGCTGGATCATGGAAAAAGCAAGAGAGTTGCAGAAAAACATCTATTTCTGCTTTATTGACTATGCCAAAGCCTTTAACTATGTGGATCACAATCAACTGTGGAAAATTCTGAAAGAGATGGGAATACCAGACCACCTGATCTGCCTCTTGAGAAATTTGTATGCAGGTCAGGAAGCAACATTTAGAACTGGACATGGAACAACAGACTGGTTTCAAATAGGAAAAGGAGTTCGTCAAGGCTATATATTGTCACCTTGTTTATTTAACTTATATGCAGAGTACATCATGAGAAACCCTGGGCTGGAAGAAACACAAGCTGGAGTCAAGATTGCCAGGAGAAATATCAATAACCTCAGATATGCAGATGACACCACCCTTATGGCAGAAAGTGAAGAGGAACTAAAAAGCCTCTTGATGAAAGTGAAAGTGGAGAGTGAAAAAGTTGGCTTAAAGCTCAACATCCAGAAAATGAAGAACATGGCATCCGGTCTCACCATTTCATGGGAAATAGATGGGGAAACAGTGGAAACAGTGTCAGACTTTATTTTTTGGGGGCTCCAAAATCAGTGCAGATGGTGACTGCAGCCATGAAATTAAAAGATGCTTACTCCTTGGAAGGAAAGTTATAACCAACCTAGATAGCATATTCAAAAGCAGAGACATTACTTTGCCAACAAAGGTTCGTCTAGTCAAGGCTATGGTTTTTCCTGTGGTCATGTATGGATGTGAGAGTTGGACTGTGAAGAAGGCTGATCGCCGAAGAACTGATGCTTTTGAACTGTGGTGTTGGAGAAGACTCTTGAGAGTCCCTTGGACTGCAAGAAGATCCAACCAGTCCATTCTTAAGGAGGTCAGCCCTGGGATTTCTTTGGAAGAAATGATGCTGACGCTGAAACTCCAGTACTTTGGCCACCTCATGAGAAGAGTTGACTCATTGGAAAAGACTATGATGCTGGGAGGGATTGGGGGCAGGAGGAGAAGGGGATGACAGAGGATGAGATGGCTGGATGGCATCACTGACTCGATGGACGTGAGTCTGGGTGAAGCCTGGGAGTTGGTGATGGACAAGGAGGCCTGGTGTGCTGCAATTCATGGGGTCGCAAAGAGTCGGACATGACTGAGCAACTGATCTGATTTGATGTTTACTAGAATCCTTTTTGATCCCATGACTACTTCGGGCCAAAGAGACCTGACAGAAGTAATACGCACCGTTTCCAAACCTAGTTCTTAAAATTTTCTCAAGATATTCAACTCATGCTTTCTACTTGCCCAAATGACAAAATAAAAGGACTCAGAGATGAGGGTCACATGAATGAATCGTGGATCCTTCTCTTTGAGGAAAACCTAGGAAAAGCCATCCAATCTGCAGAATGCTCTGGTCTGAGCAAGAATTCAACATGTTTGCAAGCAAAGTCACTGCAATTTTAGGATCATTGGTTATGTAACTTCATACAAAAGTCAGTACTTTCAGGTCAGCGGCTGCCTTAAGAAAAAGTTTAAAAACAATTGGCATTAGTTAGCAGAAGATGGGGCTTCCCAGGTGGCTCTAGTGGTAAAGAACCCACCTGCCAATGCAGGAGATGTAAGAAATGCGGATTGGAACGCTTGGTTGGAAAGATGCCTTGGAGGAAGGCATGGCAACCAACTCTAGTATTCTTGCCTGGAGGATCCCAGGGACAGAGGAGCCTGGCAGGCTACATTCCATAGGGTCGCACAGAGTCAGATACAACTGAAGGCGACTTAGCATGCATGCACGAGGGCAAGACATAGGCATCAAGGAAGCTAATACAGAAGGCTGCAGGACTAGCACTCCAGATGATGCAGTACAAATCGCAAAGAATTTGGCTTAATTCTTGCCTTGTTTATTTGAGGAAGGAAATGGCAACCCACTTGCCTGGGAAATTCCATGAACAAAGGAGCCTGGCAAGCTACAGTACATGGGGTCACAAAGAGTTGAACACAGCTAGGAGTGTGCACACATGCACGCACATTTGAGGTACAGATCACATGTTTAGTCAACAAGCAGCTCTAACAGAAACACTTGGAAAGCAGAACCTTAGGAGTGTGTATTGGCTACCAATGGCTGCCTTTGGCAAGATATTGTAAGATACGAACTCATAGGAGAATTAAATATTTTCAGGCAGAAATGATAGGGAATAGAGAAAAATCCAGAAATTTAGAGTTGAAAAAGTTAAGATTCTAGACTCCCAAAACTAATATAGAAGATTTTTAAATACTTTGAAATGCAAAGTCTCAGAAAAACTCTTCTTTGAAGAATTCTTCTTTGAAAAACTCTTCAGGATGAAGTGACTGGGGGCAATGATCAATCCTGATTCAATCAACCCAATTCAATCCTGATAACCTTAATTTACTTTTATTTCAGAGAAATAAGTGAGGAGGTTACAAAACAAAGCAATAAAGTAGACCTGAGAACTATGTCTAGAAAAAAATATTCAGATTGTGGTTCCTGAACATAGAAATGACTAGGAACGTAGAGATTAGAAGCTATGGAACTGTTGAAAGAGTTGTGTTGTCAAAGAAATCACAATCTCATTCAAGAAGTCTTTTGACATTAACATTTGAGGCAACATTTGGGACCCTATCATCACAGGCAGAAGCAAGTCTCCAAGCCCCTAACAAGAATGATCTATTCTCCAAAACCCACTTAAGAGGTCCCTAAGAGACTGTTGGGCAAACATAAGACCTCCAAGGGTGAAGCCACAGACAATGAATTGCAAAGGACAAAGAAGTTCCTTCATCAGAGAGCAAAATCAGAGCCTAAAATGGAACTTTCTTGACCCACTCGGACTAAGGAGACTTCATATATCCGTTCTAAGAATCTCCTATATGAATCTCAATATGCCCTCTTATTCTATCTGTAATGTTGAATCTGAAAGAGGCTCAAGGTGGTGCAGCCTTATGATAGAAGGAGCTTGAAGAACTAAATCACTCAAGGGGAGTCACCCAACCCACACTGGATTATAATGTGGGGAAGAAATAAACCAATGTTCCAAATCACTGAAGCTGGGGATTGTTTTAGCTTAAATCAGAATAATTAACCTGAGCTATGCAGGAAATGTCAGAGAAGGCAATGGAACCCACTCCAGTACTCTTGCCTAGAGAATCCCAGGGACGGGGGAGCCTGGTGGGCTGCCGTCTATGGGGTCGCACAGAGTCGGACACGAGCAAAGCGACTTAGCAGCAGCAGCAGCATGCAGGAAATGTGGCTTCATATGTGATCCTCAAGTTAGGAGAGTTGATAAGAATACTCAGAAGAGACACAAAAAACAGAACTTTTTCCATTTCAGGGAAAGTATTCAATTGAAAATAGGAAGTCAATATAGTATCTGAAAACGATTCTTACAAATAAGTGTGTGTTAAGGTAAGAAACTTGAGTTTTAACGTCTTTAAAGGCATTAGATAAGGCCAGGGTAAGAGTTAATTTTTTAAATACAATTTTGTTTATTTTTTGCTGTGCTGGGTCTTCCTTGCTGCTCAGGCTTTTCTCTAGCTGTGGTGCTTGGGCTTCTCACTGTGGTGGCTTCTCTTGTGAAGCACAAACTCCAGGGCATGTGGGCTTCAGTAGTTGTACCTCCCAAGGACAGGCTCAATAGTTGTGGTGCACGGGCTATTGGAGCATGTGGGATCTGCAGCATGTGGGATCTTCCCAGACCAGGGATCCAACCTGTGTCATCTACATTGGCAAGCAGATTCTTTACCACTAAGCTACCAGTGAAACCCAAGAGTCAAAATTTTTAATCTGTAAGTCACATTCCCAAACAGGATCTCTTGGACAACCAGTGAAATGTACTTCCATGTGACTGTACTGATAGTTGAATGTAGGCTTCTCAGGGTCTTTAATACACTAAGGAATATTATTAACCTCAAATCCATCACCAGCACCCAGTTATCTCCCAATACGTCCTACCTCGCACTCTCACAGGCTTCTAGGCTCACAGTTTTTTGTTTTTGTTTTGGACAAGGAAAATGCTCTTTTCCAAGTACATATACATTTCTAATGGAGAAGGCAATGGCACCCCACTCCAGTACTCTTGCCTGGAGAATCCCATGGATGGAGGAGCCTGGAAGGCTGCAGTCCATGGGGTAGCTGAGGGTCGGACACAACTGAGCGACTTCACTTTCCCTTTTCACTTTCATGCATTGGAGAAGGAAATGGCAACCCACTCCAGTGTTCTTGCCTGGAGAATCCCAGGGACGGGGGAGCCTGGTGGGCTGCCGTCTACGGGGTCGCACAGAGTTGGACATGACTGAAGTGACTTAGCAGCAGACTTAGCAGCAGCATACATTTCTAAAACCTCATATATACCAAGCATTCCTTAAAAAAACAATATGGAAAATAACTTTATGGCTATAAAGTTGTTTTGATTGCCTCCAACAAATGAAGGAAGATAAAATCAAATGGGTGATGGAAGTCTTAAAAAGAAAAAAGCCTGACATTCATCTTGCTTTCTTCTTCTCTCAGTGCTGCATCTTTTTATCAGTGGAGGCTTTGAGGAATGCTCTAAGAGGCAAGGGCTTCCTAGGTGGCACTAGTGGTAAAGATCCTGCTGCCAATGCAGGAGATGTAAGAGACAAGGGTTCAATCCCCAGGTTGGGAAGATCCCCTGGAGGAGAAAACGGCAACCCACTCCAGTATTCTTGCCTGGAGAATCCCATGGACCCAGAAGACTGGAAGGCTACAGCTCAAAGGGTTGCAAAGAGTCGGACACAACTGAAGCAACTTGCACAGCACCAAGGGGCAAACACTGCCTCTTCCTTCAACTGCAGCAATTTCCAGTTGTGGATGGTGATCAGAAACAACAAATAAAAGCTTCCCAGCCTCTAGCTAAGTGGCGATACCCTTAAGACACAAGTGGAGTAAAAACTGCACAGCTAGGCATCCTGTGTCATCACACGTATTCCCAAATGTTACAAATTTTAAAACAGAAACAGGTGGTCAAAATTATCACTTTTGCTCAAAGTCCGGAAAACAGGAGACAAGCTTTTAAGAACCAATTGCTTGAAGTGGGGAGAAAGAGCAGATTAAAATTTTATGCTATAATTTTACGATTGACCATTAGTGTCACAGGGGGTATAGTACAAAGCTGTGTCTTGAAAGAGAGGATATTTTTAGCTTAGTGCGTGATCCTACAGTTATATATAGATTTTGTTTCACTTTCTTCCAACTGTGAATGTGACTGTGTTCACATGCTTGGGAAATCTGCATATAATGTGTGCTATTTGTATGTTAGCCAAATCACTAGAATTCAAGTTCAAACTGCTCACTGAAATGGGACTGAAGCCCACTGAGATAAATACACTTATCTTCCATTTCATAAGGCCCCAATTCAGGTGAATCTCTTTTCTTCCTGAACCTGCCCATCTGGCAAATTTGCCAAGAACTATCAAGTTCTCACTACTAGGAGAGCCAGCAGTTGGATGGAGCTGTAAAAATTGTAGTCTGATGCCCATGAGCAAAAAGAAGATTGTATCATCAATTTTGTTTTTTTGACTTTGTACTCTATTCCAGGTTGAGTTCTATTAAAAAAAAAAATACACTTCACCTAGAGGAGTGGAATTGAGTGGGGTAAGAGGGAGGTTCAAGAAGAAGGGGATGTATGTAAACATATAGCTGATTCATGTTGTCGTGCAGAAGAAACTAACACAACATTGCAAAGCAATTATACTCCAATTAAAAATATAAATTTAAGAAAAGAAAAAAAAGGACCCCTCATTTGTGAAAATTTGTAAAATGTCAGCATTAGAAAGAGCCTTCGTATCTCCTTTTTTAATACAAATAAAATTCACATACTGTAACATTTACACTTTTAATGTGTATAACCCCTTTCTTTTTAGTATATCCATATAACATTTTTATTACCCTAAAAAAGCAAGTCTGTACCCATTACAGCCACTTCTCATTGCCCTCTCCCTCCAGACTCTTGCAAGAATCTATTTTTTGTCTATATGAATTGGCCTTTCTGGATAGTTCACAGAAAGCGTCATACATTATGTGTCTGGCTTATTTTAGTAGCCTTACTCTATGGAGAAAGTAGCAGGTCTGTGCTCAGGAAACAAATTGCCCAGATTACATGGATTCTACTGGACATATCCAGAACTCAAGACTTTTAAGAGTTCTATTTAGCAGAATACTAGCTATGCACTTGTATTAGCTAGTATGGCACCCGGTCCCATCACTTCATGGCAAATAGATGGGGAAACAATGGAAACAGTGACTGACTTTATCTTTTGGGGCTCTAAAAATCACTGCAGATGGTGACTGCAGCCATGAAATTAAAAGATGCTTGCTCCTTGGAAGAAAAGCTATGACCAACCTAGACAGCATATTAAAAAGCAGAGACATTACATTGCCAACCAATGTCTATATAGTCAAACCTACGGGTCTCCCAGTAGTCATATATAGATGTAAGAGTTGGACTAGAAAGAAAGCTGAGCATTGAAGAATTGATGCTTTTGAACTGTGGTATTGGAGAAGACCCTTGAGAGTCCCTTGGACAGCAAGGAGATTAAACCCGTCCATCTTAAAGGAAATCAGTCCTGAATATTCATTGGAAGGACTGATGCTGAAGCTGAAACTCCAACACTTTGGCCTCTTGGTGTAGACTGACTCATTGGAAAACACCCTGATGCTGGGAAAGATTGAAGGCAGGAGGAGAAGGGGTCAACAGAGGATGAGACGGTTGGATCACATCACTGACATGATGAACATGAATCTGAGCAAGCTCCAGGAGTTGGTGATGGACAGGGAAGCCTTGCGTGCTGTCCATAGGGTCACAAACAGTTGGACACCACTGAGTGACTGAACTGAACTAAGCACTTGCTGGGAATTCCAACCTCTTTGGAAATGTCACCAGATATAAATGTATTCATTATAACTATCTTCTGAGACTACTATACAAGATTGAGAAAAAAAAAAAGAAAACAAAAACTTTGGTAAGTTTCATGGAGTATAAGAGGAGGAATTCACTTTATAAGACACTATAAAGTAAACTTTATGGGGTGTAAAGTGAGGACCTCACTTTATAAGACATTCAGATCACAGAAGATGGTATCTAAACTGCCCTATAATAAGTATGGATTTGGTGAAGGACAAGATGTTTGTGTTTTCAAGTGGGTATATAAGATTGAGGTTGACCCTCTCCAAATGAACTTTGAAACAATATGTAACAAATGTAGTTTTGAAGGAAAGCCAGAGAATTAGCCTATCCAAGCTCTCTGAATTTCCACTCACCTCTCAAAGTTAGTCTTGACTCCTACACCAAGGCCTCTTCAGTGATATTTGTAGAATATTGACATATGCTTTGGTGGAAATCCACTTCCTCTGAAACATTTGCCTATGACCTCAAAGTCTGTAGCGATCTCACCTTCTTGTCCCAAGAAATCATTCTACCTCATTTGCATACTTGCAAGTTTTCTTACTTCTCTCAATTCTCTTTCTCCCTCATATCCATTCTATTGCAGCCCTCAGTTCAATTCAGTCTCACAGTTGTGTCTGACTCTTTGAGACCCCATGCCAGGCTTCCCTGTCCATCACCAACTCCCAGAGTTTGCTCAAACTCATGTCCATTGAGTTGGTGATGCCATCCAACCATCTCATCCTCTGTCATCCCCTTCTTCTCCTGTCTTCAATCTTTCCCAGCATCAGGGTCTTTTCCAATGAGTCAGTTCTTCGCATCAGGTGGCCAAAGTATTGGAGTTTCAGCTTCAGCATCAGTCCTTCCAATGAATATTTAGGACTGATTTCCTTTAGGATTGACTGATTTGATCTTCTTGCTGTCCAAGGGACTCTCAAAAGTCTTCTCCAGCATCACAGTTCAAAGGGATCAATTCTTTGGCACTCAGCTTTCTTCCTATCCACCTCTCACATCCATATATGACTGTTGGAAAAACCATAGCTTTGACTAGACAGACCTTTGTTGGCAAAGTAATGTCTCTGCTTTTTAATATGCTGTTTGAGTTGGGGGTCATAGCTTTTCCTCAAAAGAGCAAGTGTTTTATAATTTCTGGCTGAAGTCACCATCTGCAGTGATTTTGGAGCCCAAGAAAATAAAGTCTGTCACTATTTCCATTGTTAGTCTACCCACTCAAATAGTCTGTCTTCCTAAAGTCTTAGGGCACCAATTTCATCCTCTACCCCTGAATTCAGTATCAACACATGACCCAGTTTATACCTTTGGAACTCTGCAGGGGTACTCTGGAATAGACTCCACTTTGTAATGATGATGACTTTTCATCTTTGTAATACCTTCAGGAACTCCCGGAGAAGGCAATGGCACCCCACTCCCGTACTCTTGCCTGGAAAATCCCATGGATGGAGGAGCCTGGCAGGCTACAGTTCATGGGGTCGCTAAGAGTGGGACACGACTGAGCGACTTCACTTTCACTTTTCACTTTTATGCATTGGAGAAGGAAATGGCAACCCACTCCAGTGTTCTTGCCTGGAGAATCCCAGGGATGGGGGAGCCTGGTGGGCTGCTGTCTATTGGGTCGCACAGAGTGGGACACAACTGAAGCGACTTAGCAGCAGCAGCAGCAGCAGGAACTCCAGTATTCTCAATCTGCCTTCTTTCATCCAAATTCCAGAGACCTGGAGATCTTAGCACCCCTAAATAGGCCAAGGTGATTCCTTATAGCACATCATTAGTCAGGGACTATTTGTTAAATTTCCAAGTTCTATGCTCAATAACCACAAGAGCATAAAAATGGCCGTATAGTGCAGTGCTTTGTGGGTCAATGTCCAGGATTTGTAGCCCAGGCCTGACTCTTTAGGAGATGTATGACCTTAGCTAAGAGTCTTAACTTCTCTGGGCTTCAGTTTGTTCATCTTTAAAACAGGCCTAACAGTAGTTCACACCTTATAAAGCTGTTTGTAAGACTAAATGACTTTGTGTATCTGAAATACTTATGGAAGTACTTGTGACATAACAATTGTGTAAAAATAATAACTGTTGTTTTAGTTCCTCTGTATACAAATAGCCTCCATGCAACATTTACACAGAAATGCATGAGTTTTTATTTGTTTTCCAGAACATCTTAAACTATCAACTAGGAGAAAAATTACTAGATTGGGAAATGAGAGGTCTAGAATCTAGTTCTTACTCTGCCACTAAATCGTACTGAATACAGTGAATTCTCTTATGGAGGTTAAACATTTTCTTACGTCTGTGGCTACAGTGTATATGTTTTGAATGCTGTCTTTATAGAGAGTGACTATATAAAAGTCAAAGTGAGTACAGATGTCAAATTAGTGGTTTTCTAATGAATGAGATGTCCATAAGTGATTCTTCTGCTTAAGGCTGATTAATTTTTTAGCTCAGCTGCACACATCCATCTTTCTGAGTTGTTTTCACTCTTAAAAAAAAAAATCCATCCAGCATGTCACTAAATGGTGAAGGGAAATGATGACTCACAAAGATCAGGATGTTAGAAAAGTTGACCAGAGGGGGATTGGGTCAACCCGACCCCCGATTTTTCTACTTAAGCCTTTCTAAGTGTCTCTAGCTGGACTCTTCTCCATTAAGCTCCCTCTAAAACGGTTACTTCACTCCAACGTGCCTTTCACACAATATGACCTGATGGTCTGGGGAAGGCATGAGTGGTCTTACAGTCCATCTAGCAAATGTAACAAACCCTCCAGCTTCACTTCCTTTATTTTCCCATAGACCCAGTGATCATCCTAATTTTTATATACTTTATTTGTAGAGCTGTTTTATTTTATTATTTATTTACTTGGCCTCACCACATGGCATTTAGAACTTTCTCAACCAAGGATTGAACCTGTACCCCCTGCATTGGAAGCACAGAGTCGTACTCACTGGATCACCAAGGAAGTCCCATAGAGAATAAAGTGGCTTTTTAATTTATCTTTACATTTTGCATAAGGTATGAACACTGTTTGAGCTAATACAACAGTTTTTGAGAAGTCAGGATTGCTCAGATCAGATAAGAGGTCTCTACAGCCCTGCTCTCTAACCTTTGTGTGCAAACCGTAGTTAAATTATCAAAAAGACATTATAAAGAACCTAGGAATATGTTCGCAGCTCAGATGATAAAAAGTCTAGAGTATGGACTGTTGAGATATCAATGGAATCTAACTACACAGGGAATTGACATTAAAAATTTGGATGAGGAATTGATTACCCAAGATGTTACATAAACAGTTAAGACCACCATGATGATCAGGCTCTGTTGGAAGTCAGTACTCCCAAGAGAGGCTTTCAATGACTGGTAGGATCCTGACTGCTTATGGTCTCTCTTTTTATCTTTACTCCTCAAATAACTTGAAAAACTCAAGGCAATTAAATAAGGATTTTCTCAAAATTCTCCAAAATAGCAATGTTCTGGTTAATTGAATGTTCCAGTAAACAGATATTACCTCGAAGGGTAGGTCTAATTCTTTGCTGTCACTGCAAGTAGACCATCCTCCAGAAGGGAGTGTTTTTCTCCAGCATCACCTGATATATTAATTCAGTGACAGCTCTCAGCTCCTTCTTGCCAGTGACAGGCTCAGAGTATTCAGAATTTCATTGCTGTCAAAGTGGCATATGCCTTGAGTCTTCTGTAGATGAAACATCAGCTCTCTATGCCAACTCAGCACTCATTTCTAAATCACTTGTTTGCTGCCTTGCCATACGAGAGCAGAGGTTTCCTCAGCCCAGCATGATTCCCAAGAATGTTGCTTTTTCTCTCTGACAAATACGTGACTTTGGACCAAAGAAGCAGTCAAGCCTTGGAGTCATGGACCCAAATCACATTTTTGTGTGTGCTGTTTAATTTGAACATAATCTTTCCCATCATTTTCTCATCTGAAATATTAGAAAGTAGGCAACACAATCTCTAAAGCTTCCTATATGCTCTGAAAAATGATTAAATAGGTGCCTTAATTATTGTGATAGTTTTTTTAGGGAAAAATGAGCACTTTATGGTGGTACTAGATAAAGAGAATGGAAAAATAAGTTAGATGCACTACTTGCTCCTGAGTATCTCAGAATTTTGTAAGAAAGGTAGATATTTAAACTATTAACCACAGTATTTGTGATGAGAGCTAATAGAGAAATATATTCGATCTAACCCATAGTGCTCTGCTGTTCTAAGTTGCTCCAGTCATGTCTGACTCTTTGTGACCCTATGGACTGTAGCCCACCAGGCTCCTCTGTCCATGGGATTCTCCAGGCAAGAATATTGGAGTGGGTTGCCATTTCCTCCTCTAGGGGGTCTTCCCGACCCAGGGATCAAACCTGCATCTCTTTTATCTCCTGCATTGGTAGGCAGGTTCTTTACCACTAGCGACACCTGGGAAGCCCCTAACCCATTCACATCACCTAATTATCAAGCTCAAATGACTGCAAAGTAAGTTCTCAAGGTTAGGGACTCCTTTAAGGACACATATAACTGGTTCTCCTCCAGATGAGAGCCATGACCTCTGCTCTAGGGCTTTATCACAAGGTTCCAGCTCACTGCACTAAACAAATATTCTCTCCAAAAATGCATGAGAACAGAAGAAAGAAAAACTGGACTTACAAAGAAGGAAAGAGGGCATCTGTGCCAAAGTAAATGAATTAACTTCTTTGTATTCTATTATCTAATGCAGAGCCTGGCCCATTACAGCTGCTCATGTATGGGTTCATTCATTCATTCACTTGTTAAAGCTGTACATGTGCCACATATGCTGGGTCCTGGACACAGTTGTGAGTAAAATATACAAGATGAGTGACCTTATAGTAAAATGAGGGAGGGTGAATGATAAGCTAATATAGAAGCAGATAATCCAGTATTTTGACACGTCTTATGAAAGCAATAAATGGTAATGTAATAAAGAGTATGGGAAAGTATGTTGCATGCAACAGGGTGGTCTAGGACAGTCTCTGTGTGAGGCCTGAAGAGGGAGCAAGGTTAAGGCCTGGTGAGAAATTTCTTAATGCACAAGAAGGAGTGAGGAGACCAGACTGCCAGGGTCATCTCTCTTGAAGGAGGAGGATGGTACAGTGAGGGTTTGCAGAGGTGGATAGAGGATGCATGTGTTGTCAGGTAGATTCAGTGTGATTTTCTAATAACATGGCTGCAAGGGAAGAGGGAAAAGGAGGTATCAAATGACTGAATTAGTAAAAATTAGTTAAAATAAATCAGTTAAAATAAATTGAAAGGAAAGAAGGACGGAGAAATGATTGATTCATTTGAGCGCTAATCTCTATTTCTGCAGCTTCCCAGGTGGCTTACTGGGTAAAGAATCTGCCTGCCAATGCAGGAGACGTGGGCTTGATCCCTGGGTCAGAAAGATTCCTCGGAGGAGGAAATGGCAACCCACTCCAATGTTCTTACCTGGAGAATCCCATGGACAGAGAAACCTGGTGGGCTACAGTCCACGGGGTAGCAAAGAATCAGACACGACTTAGTGATTGAACACGCATGCTTTAATTCTGCACTAGACACAGGAAAGGTGCATGTTTTTCTGGAGTCTGCAATCTAAAATGTTATACTGAATTTAATGACGATCAAAGTCGAACAGAAGAGATGGGTACTGCATTAGAACACAGGCTCTAAAAGAAGTGACAGAATATTCTGATATCTATAGAGGCCTGGATAATTCAGGCAGTTAGTCATTCCTTCTCTGTGACTCCACAGGGATGGGATGGAAGATTGATCTTGAAAGATGAGTAAGGTTTACCAGATGACAAAGTGGAGAAGCACTTTCAGGCAGGGAGAACAGCATGTACTAATAAAGGGAGATGTGAACAGCCCGGTATGTGCACACCAAACTCCCCAAGCAAAACTAGAGAACTGAGTAGAGCAGTGTTGAGAGGTGAGGTTGGAAAATCAGCTAGTATCAGATCAAGTATTGTTTTGTATGCAGAAAAAGCGTTTACCAATCGCTAATGCTTCTGAATCTCCAATGCTGCTGATCTGTCTGTTCTTCAAACATGCCAATCTTCTTTCTGCCTCAGAGCCTTTACAAGAATTCATAGCTCTAGTCCCCCCTTCCCCAGCATTCGTATAGCTGGCTCCTTCCCACCAACTACCAATTAAATCTCTGTTCAGATATCATCTTCTCAGAACCAACACCTCTCCCAGCTCAATCTGAAATTGACCCACCTCTGCTCTCACCGCTCTGTTTTATTTTTTCCTTAGTGCTTCCTACTACATGGACTCACCTTGGTTAAGTACGTGTTTGTCTTCTGCCTTCCTCAACTGAGATAAAAGTTCAACAAGAGACAGATTTCACTCCCTTTATTTACTGCTTTCTTTCTAGCACCTGTACCAGAATGGTAGGTGCCTATTTAATATTTGTGAAATGAACAAATACAGAATCATTGACTATGGAGCATTATGGTCCAACTTGACCTTTAGAATATAATTTTGTAGAGTCAGAATACATCTTTCTGGAAAAGTTCTAATGTGAGTATGTGAGATTTTTTTTTTTTAATGTACAATCAAAGTTGCCATGAAAATAGATTAAAAAGGTTAAAGGCCATTTTGAAGACTAATATTTTTCACTCAAGGACAATAGAACCAGTATCAGTAGTTCTTTTTTTTTTTTTCCCCAGCAAAGGACATGTCCTTCTTTCTGTACTTTGCATTGTATACAGCAATCTAGAAGATTATTCTGGTACATTGTTACATTTAGTGGAGTGGTAGGAGAAATAACCTGAACTCTTTATTTTCTCTCTTGTAGAGAATGAATATTTCTGAATTTATATGAGCTTACTGCTCAAAAAAACACCACTTTATGGAAGTTGGACATGAAATATCTAAGTTTGGAGACCAAGAGCCCATTTTAAAGTGGTATTTTGCTCCCCCTTGAAATGAAAAAAAAAAAAAGAACTTTTCTGTTTGTCTTTCAATCCTGTGATAGCCAAATTCATGCACTTGAGATGTTTTTCTGCAGCAAACTGTAACATTTTCAATGGGTTTGAATCTACTTTCTTTATCCCAGGAACAGCTTAAATATCATCGTAGAAGACGCCTTGAAATTGCAAGACCAATATCATTTCCAATGGAGTTACTAGTTCTAATGACCAGGGTGTTTAGATCTTTCACTTAATAACTCTTCTTGTCTTGTCCCTTTCCATCACAATAAAAATAATAATTTTTAGAGACAACATTAATAAGGGTTAGTGAAGATTCAACAACTTGTCTTATTAAAGTTGAGAAAAAATTAAGTAATCAGTACTTTGAAATACTGGTTGCAAATACTGGTCTCAATATCTCTTATAAACACATAGTCAACTTTGGTCTTTCCTTTTAAGAAACTGGGAAAGGGTGCATTCTAGATCTCCATTCCAAATAAATTTCCAAACATTGTTGTATAGCCCAGGGTATGATATACACTTCTCTGCTACATGAGGGTTTGTGTCTAGAAGACTTTTGAAGACTGCCAAAAGTGGCCTCTGGGGCCTAAATGCTTTATACTTCCACTGGCTTTTACTGCCACTTCCTTTCTCATCTTACAACCTCTAAACCTCTATCCTTTATTAGTGTGAAATTATATTGGGGGATAAATTGAAGATTATGGTAGTTGAAATTTGGTTTAACATCATAGGCTAAAAGTTAAACAGAGCCTGAATAAATCTTTGGAATACTCAAGTATTGGCTCCAAACAGCCACACACTAACCCTCACTCTTTTGTGGTGTTGGAGAAGACTCTTGAGAGTCCCTTGGGCTTCTGAGAGATTAAATAAGTCAGCCCTAAAAGAAATCAATATTCTTTAGGGGACTGATGCTGAAACTGAAACTCCAATACTTTGGCCACCTGGTGTAAAGAACTGACTCACTGGAAAAGGCTCTGATGCTGGGAAAGACTGAAGGCAAAAGGAGAAAGGGGTGGCAGAGGATAAGATGGTTAGATAGTGTCACCAGTTCAATGGATATGAATTTGAGCGAGCTCTGGGAGATAGTAAAAGACAGAGGACCCTGGCAGTTCATGGGGTCACAAAGAATCAGACATGACTTAGCAACTGAATAACAACAGAAAGGATTTATTATTACAAATTCCCAGGGATAAAAAGGCAGAGGTGTTAGATGTCTGTTTACTGTCTTGCACAAGGGGCTGATGAGCGCATTTGGTCTATGGAAATGTGACTCTTGATCCAAAAACCATCATTTGAATAATGCTTTGAAAACAACAAAGCAATTTTGCTTCGTGGGTGCCTAGCACTAAGGAGCTCTGACCTATTCTGTGCCTAGCTGAGTGAATAAAAAGATGAAAAGAACATAGTGAGCTGAGGTTCAGTTTTCCTGCCAGAAATCATATAGATCTGCAGCAAAGTCTAACCTTCCTGCCTTTTATTTTTTAACTATGGGTAAGTTAGCCTTCCACAGCCTCATTCATTTAATATGAAGATTAGGGATAATACTAATTCATAGAGTCTTGGACAGGATTTACAGAGATAGCATTGAGTGCTTAATATAGTAAGAGGTAACAGGCTATAATTAAATAGCTAATATATATAGACTATAGGCCTTTTACAATGTTAAGCACTCTTAATTACTATCTCTGTAAATCTTCTCCAAGCCTCTATGGATTATTATTATCCTTAATCTTCATATTATATAAATGAGACTGTGGAAGGCTAGCTTACCCATATTTAATTGACTGAAGAGACATCATACCCAAGAAGGGATGGTGATGGCAGTGATTCTCATTTTACATGTACAGAAACAGTGTCAGGGATGCTAAGCAACTTGGCTAAAGCATCACAAGTCTCGAAACCTAGGATTCAGTTTCCAGACTCAAAATCTTTTCTTATTTCCTAGCTTCTAGTATTTGATGAAAGGATTGGGACAGAATGAACCTAGAGGACGGGACCTTTCTGTATGCATAAGAATTTCCACTGCACAACCTTTTAAAAATCAGTTCAAGGAGAGGGAGTTTTCAACTCTTTCATTTCCATTTATGTTCTGGAAAAAAAAAAAAAAAAGACAAGTGTGTACTACAAGCTTAACTTACAAGGATCTGACAGGAGGAGCCCCTTGTACTATTTGAGTTACTAATGGGATAGCAAACAGTGCCTGTAATTTACTTTGTGCTTTAATAATATCTTGGCTCACAGGGTCACCCAGGCCTTTCCAAACATTAACTTATTTCTCCCTCCTAATTCTTCCAAGGGGTCAAAGAATGTTAGCACTCACTTTGTGTTATAGATGAGAGAACTGAGATCTAAGAAGGTTATGCATTTCACCAAGGTCACTGAGGAAGGCAATATGCTATCTAATCCTCTCCTGCTGAAGATACCCCAGGAACTCACACAGGGAAATGTATCCAGGGTGTTTTTCATTCTTCCTTGGAACTGCCACCAAATGCTATTGGTGTTACTTTTCTATTCCTCTCAAGCTACGCCTTGAACAAACAAAACAAGACTCTATTGCATCCTGGCTTCTTCAGGACCTCGGAGCTAAGAGGTGAACAAAAAGGAATAAGCTTAAGTATCAAATATGTTAGCTGCAAGCAAATATTACTTATCACTTTCAGAGTGGGTGGGAGAGATTGACATATTTGTTTTAAAAGTTAGGTAGAGTAATGTAGGAAAAAATGTACACTCACACGAATGAGATATCAGGACCTCATCTGAATACAAGGAACAATTAGACTTGGCCCCTTAGGAACCAACATTTCTGGAGCTCTCAGCAGGAGTTTAGAAGCTTTCACTTAGGTGATCTAATTTCATCATCACAACAAACTTGGTTCTGTACATTCAGCTCATTTTTGAGACAGAGGAGGCAGAAGAGTTCATATCTTTTATGTCCTTATTTAAAAGTCCCCTTCCCACTCATTCCTTTTCTTCAAGGCCTAGGGGATGGTACCTTTCTGTACCCATAAGAATTTCCACTGCAAAACCTTTTAAAAATCAGCCCAAGGAGAGAGTTTTCAACTCTTTTGTTTCCATTTTTGTTCTGGAGAAAAAAAAAAAAAAGAGTGTGTATTATCCAAAACCATGGTGTTCTTTATACTCTTGTCCCTTTCCTTGCTTCAGTTCAGTTCAGTTCAGTCGCTCAGTCATGTCCAACTCTTTGCGACCCCATGAATCGCAGCACACCAGGCCTCCCTGTCCATCACCAACTCCCAGGCTTCACCCAGACTCACATCCATATAGTCAGTGATACCATCCAGCCATCTCATCCTCTGTCGTCCCCTTCTTATCCTGCCCCCAATCCCTCCCAGCATCAGAGTCTTTTCCAATGAGTCATCAACTCTTCCCATGAGGTGGCCAAAGTACTGGAGTTTCAGCTTTAGCATCATTCCTTCCAAAGAAATCCCAGGGTTATCTCCTTCAGAATGGACTGGTTGGATCTCCTTGCAGTCCAAGGGACTCTCAAGAGTCTTCTCCAACACCACAGTTCAAAAGCATCAATTCTTTGGTGCTCAGCCTTCTTTACAGTCCAACTCTCACATCCATACATGATTACTGGAAAAACCATAGCCTTGACTAGACGAACCTTTGTTGGCAAAGTAATGTCTCTGCTTTTCAATATGCTGTCTAGGTTGGTCATAACTTTCCTTCCAAGGAGTAAGCGACTTTTAATTTCATGGCTGCAGTCACCATCTGCAGTGATTTTGGAGCCCCCAAAAATAAAGTCTGACACTGTTTCCACTGTTTCCCCATCTATTTCCCATGAAGTGATGGGACCGGATTCCATGTTCTTCGTTTTCTGAATGTTGAGCTTTAAGCCAACTTTTTCACTCTCCTCTTTCACTTTCATCAAGAGGCTTTTTAGTTCCTCTTCACTTTCTGCCATAAGGGTGGTGTCATCTGCATATCTGAGGTTATTGATATTTCTCCTGGGGATCTTGATTCCAGCTTGTGTTTCTTCCAGTCCAGTGTTTCTCATGATGTACTCTGCATATAAGTTAAATAAGCAGGGTGACAATATACAGACTTGACGTACTACTTTTCCTATTTGAAACCAGTCTGTTGTTCCATGTCCACTTCTAACTGTTGCTTCCTGACCTGCATACAGATTTCTCAAGAGTAAGGTCAGGTGGTCTGGTATTCCCATCTCTTTCAGAATTTTCCACAGTTGATTGTGATCCACACAGTCAAAGGCTTTGGCATAGTCAATAAAGCAGAAATAGATGTTTTTCTGCAACTCTCTTGCTTTTTCCATGATCCAGCAGATGTTGGCAATTTGATCTCTGGTTCCTCTGCCTTTTCTAAAACCAGCTTGAACATCAGGAAGTTCATGGTTCACATATTGCTGAAGTCTGGCTTGGAGAATTTTGAGCATTACTTGACTAGCGTGTGAGATGAGTGCAATTGTGTGGTAGTTTGAGCATTCTTTGGCATTGCCTTTCTTTGGGATTGGAATGAAAACTGACCTTTTCCAGTCCTGTGGCCACTGCTGAGTTTTCCAGATTTGCTGGCATATTGAGTGCAGCA
>NW_011494771.1:2784963-2792193 GCF_000754665.1 Bison bison bison
GATTGGAATGAAAACTGACCTTTTCCAGTCCTGTGGCCACTGCTGAGTTTTCCAGATTTGCTGGCATATTGAGTGCAGCACTTACCAGCATCATCTTTCAGGATTTGAAATAGCTCAACTGGAATTCCATCACCTCCACTAGCTTTGTTCATAGTGATGCTTTCTAAGGCCCACTTGACTTCACATTCCACGATGTCTGGCTCTAGGTCAGTGATCACACCATCGTGATTATCTGAGTCATGAAGATCTTTTTTGTACAGTTCTTCTATGTATTCTTGCCATCTCTTCTTAATATCTTCTGCTTCTGTTAGGTCCATAGCATTTCTGTCCTTTATCGAGCCCATCTTTGCATAAAATGTTCCCTTGGTATCTCTAATTTTCTTGAAGAGGTCTCTAGTCTTTCCCATTCTGTTGTTTTCCTCTATCTTTGCATTGATTGCTGAGGAAGGCTTTCTTATGTCTTCTTGCTATTCTTTGGAACTCTGCATTCAGATACTTATATCTTTCCTTTACTTCTTTGCTTTTCGCTTCTCCTTTTCACAGCTATTTGTAAGGCCTCCCCAGACAGCTATTTCGCTTTTTTGCATTTTGCTTTCCTTGCTTACCAATTAATTAATTGCCAGTTAATTATCTTGTTTATTATTTATCTCCTTCCTTTAGAATATCATCTCCATGATGGCAGGAAGCTTTGCCTGATTTGCTCACTGCTGTATGGCAACCCACTCCAGTACTCTTGCCTGGAAAATCCCATGGACTGAGGATTCTGGTGGGCTGCAGTCTGGTAGGGTTGCTAAGAGTCGGACATGACTGAGTGATTTCATTTTCACTTTTCACTTTAATGCACTGGAGAAGAAAATGGCAACCCACTCCAGTGTTTTTGTCTGGAGACTCCCAAGGATGGCAGAGCCTGGTGGGCTGCCGTCTGTGGGGTCGCACAGAGTCGGACATGACTGAAGTGACTTAACAGCAGCAGCAGCAGCAATATCCCTAGAAGAGAGTTCTCAGTACATCATAGGAGTCAACCAAAATTATTAAATGAATGCATTCATGTTCCCCTGATGGCTCAGAGCCTTCTGAGTAGCAGGCAATTACAGTTGAATTTTACATTTATTTTTAATCCCAATTCTTCCTCTCCCTCCTGACTTTAGCTCACTTAGTTTAGATATTCTGGGTTCCAATTTAGGTAACTTCCTTTTCATAGATTATTCTGTCTCCATCCTTAAGATGGGATTGAAAAAAGGACTCAAGAATTAATTGTTGAATGAATGAATGAATGCATTCATGTTCTCACGACAGCTCAGAGCAACATTGCAATGCAATTATATGTCTCTTAGTAACATGCAATGACAGCTGTAATTTTACATGTGTTTATGTGGTTATTTGATTAAGCTATCATTTTCTAGATCTATGAAAAGAGTATTTCAGTTTGATTGTTAAGTATATTCCAGGGCCTAGAAGGGTGCCTGGCAGAAAGTAGTTCTCAATAAATATTTTCTAGTGGAATACACAAATACAGCTGTGTAATAGGATTCAAAGAGTCAAAATACAACATAGCAAGATTTGGGACTTCTTTCACTACTTATTTAGCAATAGACATTATTTCTTCATTCATGAGGCTTACCACCAAGTGGGACCGTCTCATGCCAAATCTCAAACTAGTTCTTTATTGCAAATTGAACCTTCTTATAAAAAGCAATTTCATTTATGTTTTAATATTTAACTTATAAATAAGAAACTTAAATATTTGGTAACTCCACCTGCCTGGAATAAAGGAAAAGGTAGAAACTAGCCAGGAAAGACTCTTCTCAGTTAAAATAGTTTACAGAGTTGGATAACATAAAAAAGTTTCTTAAATCATGCTGTACATTCTACCTGCTCTTAAATATCTCAGAACCACACTGTCATCTTAGGATCTTCCCCTTTAAAGTACTATTCCCAGTTCGTCTATCACTAATCTCTATAGATTCTGTAGTCAAATATCCTTTAATTTCAACTTATCTTGACTTAGTTTAGACATTATAGGTTCCAACTTGGATTGCTCATTCTTAGCTGATCTCACTACCTCTTCTTTCTTTTTCTCTAACACAGGATTGAAAATCATAATAAATTGAATAGATAAAGTAGATGCCCCAAACAAGCCTTAGTGTAAGAAAGATACTAAACCCAATTTGGTGGTGGAGCCTTCCATGACTGTCTGTAGCCAGACTGAGTAAGTCCATCATCCTATGACTCACCTGGTATAGAGCTTTGCTGTTGTTGTTCAGTCGCTAAGTCGTGTCAGACTATTTGTGACTCCATGGACTGCAGCACGCTGGCTCCCCTGTCCTTCACTATCTCCCAGAGTTTGCTCAGATTCATGTCCATTGAGTCAGTGATGCTTATCTAACCAGCTGATTCTCTGCTTCCCTTTTCTGCCCTTAATCTTTCCCAGCATCAAGGTCTTTTCCAAGGAGTCGGATTTTCGCATCAGGTGGCCCAAGTATTGGAGCACCCATGGGACCAGTGAAGTGATGGGACCAGATGCTATGATCTTAGTTTTTTGAATGTTCAGTTTTATAGAGCTTACCTCTTGCAAATTTAGCTTCTAATTCAACTATGACATAAGTCTGTGAGCACTCATACTAAAGCCATCTATTAGTTTCAAAACTTTAATTTTTAATACATGACAAACTAATTTATTTGCCGTAGCCAGGTCTGTCTCTCATCCCTTGACCTACATATTGTACTTGCTTGTTAGCATGACTGTCTTCTGACTGGATATGTGTTTCATTAAACATAGAGTGTGCATTATTAGAGGATGACAGTTGCCTTTACGTTGTGCTTCACAATGCACTATATAGACGATGAGTGGGAGAAGTTCTCCTTCTCATTATCTTCAATACTTCTGATGACCCTAAGAAGAAATTGGTGCTTGTATGCCTATAGCGAATCTTATACTTTGTAATCTCCGTTGTTTATCAAAGAGACAAGCAAACGCATGCTTGGAGACTTCAGCACACAAAGTTATTGGTTTGAAAATTCAACCATGTGACTATTTCCATTGCATTTGGTTTAACAATTGCCTTCTATTTATAGCAAACGAAACTGCGTTTTCCACTGAGCAAAATTCCACAAATATTGCTTCTCAAAGAAAGTTCATTAAGTTATAAAAGTATATATAATTAAAGAAAACATTAAATAATGTGGGGAGCACAAAGATATAAAAAAACACAAGGGGACATTTGACTGACTGAAATTTGGGAAATTTCACTGGACTATAAGTTCTTTCTCTTAGAGCAAGAAACATGTCTGTTTATCTTCCCATCTCCCAAATTCAGTGTAAGGAAACAGAAAGCTTAGATTCCAAGGTCTATCATTGAGATGATACTCTCATGTACATCTCAAATCCTTTACCTTTCTCTTCTCATACTCACCTGGTGAAACCCTAAAACTTCATTAAATCATACTCCTCCAATTCCATATCTATACTCTGGGCCGCTGCAATGGCTTGTGAAAAATACACACTATATTAACTCATCTAACTTCAAAAGTGATTCTCTGGGGCCAAATATAGCTAATAACTTTGTATTCAGCTTTCCAAGTGTTAAAAGTGTATTTTATTATCAGATGTCCTTAAAATTACATATGCCCTTCATACTGTGGATTCTCATTGAGACTCTCTGACTTCCTGTCTTTAAGAATAAAATCTCCCACAGCTGTCCTTGTGTATTCTTTCTTTCTCTACTTTTAACCAGTACAATTACTATTATATATATATCTATGTATGCATGTGTGCATGCTCAGTTACTCCAGTTGTGTCTCACTCTTTGTGACGCCATGGACTGTAGCCTACCAGATTTCTCTGTCCATGGGATTTCCCAGTCAATAATACTGGAGTGGATTGCCATTTTCTCCTCCAGGAGATCTTCCTGGCCCAGGAACCGAACTTGCATCTCCTGCTTGGCAGGAAGATTCTTTACCACTGAACTACCTGGAAAGCCCCTTTATATATACAAGTCCTTACATATATGTATATATATTCATATATCTATGCTTTGTGAAGCTATACATATTTGTGTATATCCTCACAATACACATGTGTATATATATACATATGTGTGTGTGTACAGAATGCTTTTATTCTAGTTGGGATGATGCAGACAGTATACAAATAAGTGTATACGTAAATATATATTGAACAATTATAAACTCATTGTATAAGTATATACTCATTATAAATATACTTATTTGTTTATTGTCCACATCTTCCAACTAGAATGTAAGTGTCATGAGAAGAGGGATTTATACTCCTACTATATACCTGCTATACTCCCTGCACCTAAAACAGTGTCTGGTACATAATAGGCACTGATATTCATTGTCTTGATACTCATTTGTCAAATAAATAAAGAGAAAAGGGAGGGAAGGAAGCAAGGTCTAACACTACTCACCACAAAATACATTTTTACATCCATATTATATATGAAGTGCTATTATCTTTCTTTGAGATTTTTTAAGATGTAGTCAATACATATGTATTGAGTGTCTCAAGTTCTCACCCTGGAGGAAGGAGAAAAGAAACAGACACATGAATAAGTTATACTGTATGTCAGATGGTACTAAGTCTGTAGAATACTACTCCCCCTTTCTTCACCTCTTGTTCCCCATTTTGGTGTGACAAAAATGGATTAGAACTAAGTATCAGCTAAAATGGCTATAGCCTCCCTCATTGGACTGTTCCCTCTAATTTTCCGATATGCCTAATTCATGTTATCTGGTCAGCTTCTGTTGGCGTCTGAGTTTAGGATCCCTGTCAGAATACTTTGCTTTTTTTGCCATATGGTTAAGTTTATAAATGCCTGTTCTCTTCACTAATCTATGAGCTATTTGGGTTTAGCATGTCTGTAGCCTCAACTCTTAGCACATATGTCGCATGAAGTAGACATTTACTTCATTTTTTGAAAGTAAACAAAGGTTTGATGATCTTGTTCTTTTTTTTTTTTTTTAATTCTTTCTTCTTGCCACTGCAGACAGGATTCAGTAGAATGCTCTTTTTGGGGCAGATGCAATTTCCAAAACAATGTGTAACCACAAAGAGAGAAAGGGGACAGAAATCCATAAAAAACAAATGTAAGAATGCCTAACATATGGCAGTCTGAGGCCAGCCAGGGTAGGGCAATTAACTACCCAGGTTGACCCTGAAGTCAGTATATGGTGTAATTGATGGTGCGAACAAGTACATTTATACATGAAGACAAGATTCAATTTACTCAATGGAGTCTGCTTCATAGTTTCATAAGGCCAGGAACTGTGTAGGATATATTAGAGGGGAAAGTACATCTAATAATAAAACATAACTTTGGCATTTGAAAACAAAATGAATACAAAGCTATTAGCTAGTTTTGGCCCCACACAATCACTTATTTCCAGAAAACTGGGTGTTTTACTGTAAATTTGGATATTTGAAAAATTGCCAACCATTCAAATTTCTAACTGCCTACTATGATTCTTTAAAAAGTGAGAATCTTTTTCTCTCAATTTTAATACCATTTATGAGAATTCATTGAGTGTTTGGAATTTTTTAAAAAAATATCCTTTGCTGAAAGGGTATAGTAGATATCAGGAGAAAACGAAAGTTCTTAGCAGATAGCAAATACTTAGAAAACAGTCTTGCAATACCAAGTATTTGAACAACGACCATCTCATGCTGTTTATCCTCTCTCACTTCCTCCTTGTTTCCCTTTTATCTTCCTTAATTGGTCTTCTGCCCCCTGTGTTTAAACTTGTATGTCAAGATATAAGTAAGTTTATACCCCACTAAATCTTGTCTTGCAAGTTGAAACATTAGCAGAATTCTACACTGAGTCTGTTTTCATCCTGTTACACCGGAACCCTGCAACAGGAACCACTCTGGTATCGCTGATTAGCTCTGAGACAGGAAATGATAAGAGTCATATTCAGAGCACTGTTCCATCCAACCCATGACTGGATGGTTCTGAAGGTTTGATACAGCTCACTGAGAATGCTCGGTACACTTGGAAATCCAGTGAATTATGAGAATTAGAAAACCTGGCTTTTAAAATGGCTCAGGGACTCTGCTTCCATTGTGCTATTGACAGGAGAATTGTCAGGCAAGGCTCAGGCCTTTGCGATGTGAATCTGATTGAAATGCAAAGAGAGAGGTTGGAACGCATTCCAGAGGTAATTTGCTTAAGTCTGTATTTTCAGTCACTTGTATCACTGCATGATAGTACCTTCAAGAATATATTAAAATCTGAGGTGATTTTGAGGTTAGACAAGAGTGTGTGTGTGTGACAAGAAATGAGATTACAATGAGACAGAGGAAGAGCAGTAGAAGTAGTAATAGTCATAATAGTAATAGTTTCAGTTCAGTTCAGTTCAGTTCAGTCACTCAGTTGTGTCCAACTCTTTGCGACCCCATGAATCGCAGCACACCAGGCCTCCCTGTCCATCACCAACTCCCAGGCTTCACCCAGACTCACATCCATATAGTCAGTGATGCCATCCAGCCATCTCATCCTCTGTCGTCCCCTTCTCTTCCTGCCCCCAATCCCTCCCAGCATCAGAGTCTTTTCCAATGAGTCAACTCTTCGCATGAGGTGGCCAAAGAACTGGAGTTTCAGCGTCAGCATCATTCCTTCCAAAGAAATCCCAGGGCTGATCTCCTTCAGAATGGACTGGTTGGATCTCCTTGCAGTCCAAGGGACTCTCAAGAGTCTTCTCCAACACCACAGTTCAAAAGCATCAATTCTTCGGCCCTCAGCCTTCTTTACAGTCCAAATCTCACATCCATACATGACCACTGGAAAAACCATAGCCTTGACTAGACGAACCTTTGTTGGCAAAGTAATGTCTCTGCTTTTCAATATGCTATCTAGGTTGGTCATAACTTTCCTTCCAAGGAGTAAGCGACTTTTAATTTCATGGCTGCAGTCACCATCTGCAGTGATTTTGGAGCCCAAAAAAATAAAGTCTGACACTGTTTCCACTGTTTCCCCATCTATTTCCCATGAAGTGATGGGACTGGATGCCATGATCTTCCTTTTCTGGATGTTGAGCTTTAAGCCAACTTTTTCACTCTCCTCTTTCACTTTCATCAAGAGGCTTTTTAGTTCCTCTTCACTTTCTGCCATAAGGGTGGTGTCATCTGCATATCTGAGGTTATTGATATTTCTCCCAGCAATCTTGATTCCAGCTTGTGTTTTTTCCAGTCCAGCATTTCTCATGATG
>NW_011494771.1:2792751-2796833 GCF_000754665.1 Bison bison bison
GCTCAACTGGAATTCCATCACCTCCACTAGCTTTGTTTGTAGTGATGTTTTCTAAGGCCCACTTGACTTCACATTCCACGATGTCTGGCTCTAGGTCAGTGATCACACCATCATGATTATCTGGGTCGTGAGGATCTTTTTTGTACAGTTCTTCTGTGTATTCTTGCCATCTCTTCTTAATATCTTCTGCTCCTGTTAGGTCCATACCATTTCTGTCCTTTATCCAGCCCGTCTTTTCATAAAATGTTCCCTTGGTATCTCTAATTTTCTTGAAGAGATCTCTAGTCTTTCCCATTCTGTTGTTTTCCTCTATTTCTTTGCATTGATCACTGAAGAAAGCTTTCTTATCTCTTCTTGCTATTCTTTGGAACTCTGCATTCTGGACTGCAAAGGGACTCAGCTGTTCATATACATCAATCGGCTATACACCAATATCAAACAAAAAGTTGTTATGATTTTTTTTTCTAAAAAAGAACATTACTGAGCCAGTTGATAGCACTTGAATATAGGACATAGATAGTAGCATGATATCAATGTTAAATAACATAACATCAATTATTGTGGTTATGTAAGAGAACGTTCTTGGTAGTTACACACAAGTATTTAAGAGTGAAAATAATGTTTATCTATTGCATTCTGAGAATTTGGCAGACATAATGCCAAGAGTTTAATATGTATTATCTTATTTAAACCTTTCAACAGCCCTGTGAGGCAAGTGCTGTTTTGATTCTCTTTTTATAGATGACAAAACTGAGACTTAGTTTTGTAGCTTGCTTATTTGGCTCAGTGGTAAAGAATTCACCTGCCAAGCAGTGAACATAGGCTCAATCCCTGGATTGGAAAGATTCCCTGGAGGAGAAAATGGTAACCCACTCTAGTATTCTTGCCTGGGAAAGCCCATGGACAGAGGAGCCTGGTGGGCTACAATCCATGTGGTTGCAAAGAGTCAGAGAGGTGACGTAGTGACTAAACAGCAAGAGCAACAGCTATATTTACACAATTATTAACTCATAGAGCCTAAAAGTAAATTCATACTTTTCTAACTCCTGATTCTATGTTCTTAACCGCAACAAACCACCTCAGTGTCTTTCACCAAGTAACCAGTGGGAGACCAGATAATCAGCTGCCCTAATAGTGCCAAGGACCTCATCTAAACACCCTCCCCCAAATCTATAGTCCTCTGGGTTACTGTTTCAACTATGACATGTATGAGAGGAATTGAGTCTTTACATAGCTTTTTTCAGTCAACTTGGAGACTGACCAAATATTAGTGCTTTTCCACTTGCTCCTTGATAGAGTGAGAGAGAGTTCACGACATTCTGTATACCATTAGGCATGAGAAAACTGGGAGACTGGATGATTAACCTGTTTCTGAGTCTTTGATAATAAACAAAAAGGCAACAATTTTTTAAAAGTTAAGGAGTATCTATTCTGTTGGTCACTACTTGACATGACAGATGATGGAGAGTCAGACACGACGAGTGACTAAACAAGACGGATAGAGGACAGACAGGTGAAAATACACACATACACAGCTGTGTGTATGCGTGCATGCATGCTAAGTCACTTCAGTTGTGTCTGACTCTGTGACCCCATGGACTATAGCCCACCAGGGTCCTCTGTCCATGGGGTTCTCCAGGCAAGAATACTGGAGTGAGTGGCCTTTTCCTCCTCTAGGTGATCTATCGGACCCAGGGGTAGAACCCATGTCTCTTATATCTCCTGCATTGGCAGGCAGGTTCTTTACCACCTGTGCCACCTGGGAAGCCCAGGTATATGTTTCATGGCAAATTACCTTCAAACCACAGTAACAAAGCCATAGATTCCCTTTCAGCTAAAAATACTGATTCTCAGAGGTTAGGAAACTTTCTCAAGGTTATGGACTTAATGAATGACAGATCTCATGACTTTGGGCATGGTATAGCACCTCTCTGAGCTTTAGGTAACCCATCTGAAAAAATAAGAATAATAACATCTGCCACCAGGAGCTGGTGAAATATTGTACATCAGACTTCCTTCAGGTCTGGCTCAAAGCTTCAGCTCTTTACCTGGATGCTGAAATAAACCTGATCCCACTGACTCTCCAGGGTCATCTCCCCATGAATGGGCACTGGAGGAGTTAGCAGTGCCCCCCCATCCGCTGTGTAACTCTGGAGCTGCCATAGAGGTGGCAGTATGAACTACTGAAATGGATTATCTTTGACACAAGCAGAAGTCTGAATATAGCATGCCACCTTAATTATACTTTAATTGAAGTACAATATACATCACCACTTGACGTAGGCCCTTTGAAGTCCAGGCATCACCTCCCTGCCTCATGGGAATATGTGCCGTTACCACCAGCATAATTGTTGGAGCAACTGACACATTCCCAGCAGCAGATACTTCAGCAGGTAGTGAAGATAATTAGGAGAAGATTTTGATCTTGCTGACTTACAGTGAAAAGCAGGGTATCAAGGGATATGAATATAGAGACAATCAAGTCATATTAAAGTCTATGATGAAAGCTCCCTTTAATAGGAGGGACGAAAAGGCAGTAAAAACAAAGCTATTCTCCACTTGAAGAGGAAAAAATGCTATCCTTTGATCCCTGACATACTATGACAAGGAAACAAAGCACTCAGACAAATCATCTTGTATGGTAATTTTCTTTCTCGTTTGAAATTTGGGGTGTGACAACCAATTTGCGGCTGCTTTAAATTAAAGTTCGTTCACTTTGCTCATTTTACAAATGTTTACTAAATCCTAGCACACGCCAGGCACTATGTTAGACTCGTGGACCTTCACACTCAACTGGTCACAGTGAACTGGGGGAAATGAAAACAATTTTTTTTTCAGATAATTATAATGGGTTAGGGCTTCCCTGGTGGCTCAATGGTAAAGAATACACCTGCTAATGAAGGAGATGCAGGTTCCATCCCTGGGTCAGGAAGATCCGCTGAAGAAGGAAATAGCAAATCACTCCAGTATCCTTGCCTGGGAAATGCTATGGACAGAGGAGCCCAGAGGGCTGCAGTCCATGGGGTCGCAAAAGACTGGGACACGACTCAGAGACTAAACAACAGAAACAACACAGGGGTTAGGCACCAAGAAGAGTAAGCAAGATTACCTTTCAAGCAAGAAAGAAAAGGATTATAATACACTTGTTAGGGGGAGGGTAGATGCATGTTGAGGTCAGAGGTGTCTTCCTGAAGGAGGAGGTATTTGATCAGAGACTTAAATGGATTCAGATGTGTTAATGGGAAAAAGCTGTTTCCTCCCAGGCAAAGATCTATGGAACGGGCACGGAGGCATAAGAAAGCTCAGGGAAGAGCACGAAGATCAGTTCACCACCATCTCGGGGTAGATGGTAGAACTGTGGTGTGTGTTCTGCTAAGGGGTTTGTTCTTTAGCCTAAGAGAAATGCAAAATCATCAGGTGGATTTTAGGAATCAGCTTTATATATTTAAAGATCACTTGATTGGCCAATGAAATGAATTGAAAAAGGATGACTCTGAATGCAGGGAAATCAGCTAAGAGGCTGTTATAACCACCAGGAGAGAGAATTCCTAAGAGTTTAGAATAAGGCAATGGCAGGAATGGTGGATATGGAAGAGGGAACTGGGGGAAAATATCTGTCTTTTTAGAGGCTGAATTCAGAAAAGGATTAACTAAGATCTAATATTAAAGTTTAAAACCAAATAGACGCTCATATTTAGTGGAAACAGTAAAAGAAAAAAATCTTGGCTTATTACATGGTGTGTATATGTTCTCAAAAATAATATTCTATGTAAATTAGATTTTCATAAAAGTCAATCATATTTGAATATGTCAGAAGAGCTTTTTATTTAAAATATTCCTTTTCTGACTGGTCAAAGTATAGATACTGATAATAACTCTCTAGTATGGGCATCGGAGAAGGCAATGGCACCCCACTCCAGTACTCTTGCCTGGAAAATCCATGGACGGAGGAGCCTGGTGGGCTGCAGTCCATGGGGTCGCTAAGAGTTGGACACGATTGAGTGACTTCACTTTCACTTTTCACTTTCATGCATTGGAGAAGGAAATGGCAACCCACTCCAGTGTTCTTGCCTGGAGAATCC
>NW_011494771.1:2796933-2851437 GCF_000754665.1 Bison bison bison
GACAGACTCCAGTGTTCTTGCCTGGAGAATCCCAGGGACCGGGGAGCCTGGTGGGCTGCCGTCTATGGGGTCGCACAGAGTTGGACACAACTGAAGTGACTTAGCAGCAGCAGTATGGGCATGGCAACCCACTCTAGTATTCTTGCCTGGAGATCCCCATGGACAGAAAAGCCTGGTGGTTGACAGTCCATGGGGTTTCGAAGAGTCAGACGTGAGAGAGTGACTAAGCACTAGTAATACTATATATGCTCACTTAACTTGAATTTCCATGTTTTGGGTTAGCTCAATGCATGTTTTGTATGCTTTTGCCACCATTTCAATTTTATTCGGTTAAATGATATACTTTGCTATATAATACTGTGTAGATATTTCTCATCCACAATAATAATATTTATCCTCACTGCATCAGTTTCAGCAAGTTTTGGTTAATTTTAGTTGTTTACCTGTATCCTCAAGTTAATATGAAGATTCATTTATTATAAAAATGTCATTTTGTGAATGGCATGAAGAGCATTTTGTTTTGTTTAATTTTACTCAAATATTTGATTTAGAATGTGTTAACTTCTGCTATACAGCAAAGTAACTCAGTGATACATATACATATTCTTTTTCATAGGCATCCCTGGTGGCTTAGTGGTAAAGAATCTGCCTGCCAAGACAGGAGACATGGGTTCAATCTCTGGTTTGGGAAGATCTTCTGGAGAAGAAAATGGCAACCCACTCCAGTATTCTTGCCTGGAAAATCCCATGAACAGAAGAGCCTGGTGGGCTACAATCTATGGGTCACAAAGAGTTGGACATGACTTGGCAACTAAACAACAACAACAGCAGCGATCTTTTTCATACTCTTTCATGAAAAGTGTTTTTTATGGACTTGTGCATGAATGCATGTGTAAATAAGAAAACAGATAGTGGTAAGTAGATAGACAGGGAGATGAAGCCTTCATAGACTCTTACATCTTCAATAAACTCTAAAAAATAGTTTCAAAAGAGGACACTGAGGCTCAGAACAGTTAAATAACTGAGAAATTGCTCATAAATGAATCAGAATGCAGATAACCTAATAAACAATTTAATGACATTTACCCACATCATACTGATAATAGATTTTAGAAAGATAAATATTAAAATAATTTTATACATCGATAGCAAACCAGAGCTTCTCAGGTAGCACTAGTGGTAAAAAAAAAAAAAAAACCAAAAAACCTGCCTTCAGTGCAGGAGACACAGATTCAATCCCTGGGCTGGGAAGATTCTCTGGAGGAGGGCATGGCAACCCACTCCAGAATTCTTGCCTGGAGACTTCCATGGACAGAGGAGCCTGCTGGGCTACAGTCCCTAGGGTTTCAAAGAATCGGACTCTATTGAAGTGACTTAGCACACATGCATAGCAAACCGAGATAATGGAAAAATAAAAGTTAAATGAAGTGCTGGAAGGTCCATGAATATTCCACCAAATAAAGCTACTTTCAAAATATAAAAAGGGCTTTGCATTAAAAAAAATCAGAAGAACTGATCACCAGCTACCACACATACCTTGTTCTGTTTAATCTTCACTATTAAGCTACATGTCGATTTGATTATATCCCTTTGGAAAAGGAGAAAATTGAGACTTAAAGAAGTTAATGACATGCCCAGCATCACTCATTGCTAAAAGTTGAAGGAGGGAGTCAAACCTGAGTCTTCACAGCTCCTGTGTCCATTACTAAATACCTCCCATTGAAGCTGAGCTTCTGAAAGCCAACTCTTGGAACTCTGATGTGAATACTCTCCATGAACGCCTTCTATGTGCCTTGATGGAATTAGTTTTGAATTGCTCTCCAGGAAGTAATAAGTGAGTTACTGGAATTTGTTGCTGTTATTTAGTCACTCAGTTGTGTCTGACCCTTTTGCAGCCCCATGGACTGTAGCCCACCAGGCTCCTTTGTGCCTGGGATTTCCCAGGCAAGAATACTGGAGTGGGTTGCCATTTCCTTCTCCAGGGGAATCTTCCTGACTTAAGGAGTGAACCTGAATCTCCTTCATTGTCAGGCAGATACTTTACCACTGAGCCACCAGGGAAACCCATCCAGTGAGAGCTAAAAACCTATAAACCCATCTTCTCCCACTGCTCATTTGCCAGTGATCTTCAGTAGTCATTGAGATGATTTGTGTGTTCAGGTTAACCCAAGCAAAGATAATATTGGGAGTTAGTTGAAATTCCTTCTCTGATCTTTTGACTCAGGACCTAATGAAGGGATCAAATTTGCATCTCCTGTGGCTCCTGCATTGCCAGGAAGATTCTTAACCACTGAACCACCAGGGAAGCCTGAGTTACTAGAATAGTTCTTGTTTAATACTTTATAGATAATAAACAATTTTCTCCAAATAATTCCAATGGCAATATTTTGAAGAACTCAGAGTTGTGCCTGGACATTTGCTGAAATCTCTAAATTACTCAATAGTGTTCTCATGAATGAATACAAAACATATGGGGTCAGATCAGTTGTCCATTCCACCCAGTGTAAGGACCCAGAATTAAGCACTAATACTGACATGAAATGGTCATCTGTCACTTGTGTTCCATAATGTCAACTTCAAAGGACTCAGCAAGTGCCCAAGCAGGTCAAGCTCGTCCTAATTACAGATTGTAACTCAACCATTCATCATTTAGCACAATCCTGTATTCTAGAATGAATTGGTATAGATTTATGCAGATTTTATTCACTTATGCATCAAAAACATTTATTGAGTACTTTTTATGTGCCAACTTACAAGATCTAGAAATGACTAAGACCTATTGTCATCCAAAAGTTCAGGTCAATAGGCAACTGTTATGTAATTATAGATGATGCTGGAGAATAGCAGATGGCACTACAGAATTAGAGTATAGGGGTTGTATATTCCTGTTGGGAGTGGGTTCCTTCAGAAAGCATGGCCCTTTTATCTCAGGCTCCAGAACAAACTTACAAAGAGCAGACATGAACTGAATTCACCTCTTGGAGCCAAGACCAGAAGGTCCGACAGCTTAAAGCAGAATCACTCTGCCAAGCCCAACCTCCATCAGCCAAATGGTAGCCAAATCCCATGACCAACTGTGAAAACAAATGCTTATTGTTCATATGCCTTTTGTGTGGGTTGGTTTTCTTTTGTGTAACATTATTGCAGCAATAATCAACAAATATATGGTTCTAGCCCAGGAAAGATGGCTCCATAAATGTTTCTTTCATATGCTAGAAACATGTATTTGTTGACTATTGCTGCAATAATGTTACACAAAAGAAACCCTGGTGACTCAGATGGTACAGAATCCACCTGCCAATGGAGGAGACTCAGTTTGGATCCCTGGATTGAGAAGATCCCCTGGAAAAGGGAATGACTACCCACTCCAGTACTCTTGCCTGGAGAATCCCCTGGACAGAGGAGCCTGGAGTGCTGCAGTCCATGGGGTCGCAGAGTCAGACACACCAAAGCAACTACCAGCACATGAAAGATGCTGCATAAATGCAGATTCAACTGTTCTTACTCTTCTCCTAACACTGAGTCCTTAAAAAATGAAATGTGTATTCAACTGAATCGGTCCCTATACAATATTAAACAAAATATTCCCTTACCAGAGAGTATCTACCTCCACAATACATGAGAGGAAAATGAGGCATAGAGTCTTACCTGAGACATTGTAGTCTTACCTCAAAGGAGAATCAGAAGTGGGAAGATAGAAATGGATGATAGGACTCCTGCTTAGATCTAAGGGATTTTTCCTTAAAGCCAGGCTTGAGAATGAATGTAAAAAGAAAGCCAAATTATTCGTAGGAAAACCTACTACAGATGAAGGTAACTAACCTAATTTCTTTGTTAATGAAAGCTGTTCTGTGCCTAGAAAAGGGAGCAAGAAAATTCTTTTTAATAGATAAAAATAGTCTGGTGTAATTTTCTGGCTTTTCTTTACTTTTAATAAAGGGAGGAACTCATACCTACTGGAAGCAAACCTTACCGAAGTTGAAATTTGAGATTTCATTTGCAGAGTCCACATGAGATGGGCTGGCATTTCAGCATTTCAGCCTTTACCTGTATTATCCCTCTGGATACTACAGAAAGGACACATGGGGGCATTTGCAGTTTGCATTCATACTACAAGAATGTGCTTACCATTAATTTTGTGGCAGCAAAACACTTAAATCATGGCACAGATTGTGAAGAAAAAAAGGAAAAGAAATTAACATCCACTGAGCCTGGTAGGTTGCAGTCCATGGGGTGGTGAAGAGTTGGACACGACTGAGCAACTTCACTTTCACTTTTCACTTTCATGCATTGGAGAAGGAAATGGTAACCCACTCCAGTGTTCTTGCCTGGAGAATCCGAGGGACTGGGGAGCCTAGTGGGCTACCATCTCTGGGGTCACACAGAGTCGGACATGACTGAAGCGACGCAGCAGCAGCAGCAGCAGCAGCAGATGACCAACTGGGACATTTTTTCTCTATGTTAGGATTTTAGGTTGGGTTTCCTGGAGACAGACTCAATAGCAGAGACTTGCAAACAAAAGGTTTATTGGGAAGTACATATGGGAACCTCACCTGGAAGGAAGAGATTGGATGGAGTGGTACTCGACAGAAGAAATTAGCGCAGTCACAACAGAGGCCTCAATGGATTCTGCAAAGAGCTCTGAAGTTCCCCCAGACTGAGACAAGAGGCTGGGATATGGCCCAATTAACTACACACATGTTATTCTTTTGTTAATTCCTCATTATAAATAATCAGGTACAAAGAATAAATTCACTGATTTACCTTATTTGCTCATTGACTGATAGATTCAAAAACACTATTATGTACCAGAAACTACTCTAGGTTCTGTATAAACTGTGAATATTTTTGCCCTTTGAGAACTTTACAGATCAACTTTGTGAATGACTAAGTAAATTTTATATATATATATATATATAGAGAGAGAGAGAGAGAGACTTAAAACAAACAAACAAAAAAAACCCTAATCTGCAAACAAATAGAGCCTCCATCAAGGCTACAGGAAGTCCCTAAGAGACAAGAAGACACTTGTATGGAGAACCCAAGTATTTCCTTCCCCGTCAAAAACTACTCTGCGGGTAGGAGCTAATTAAAGGGTGTACTTTTCTGTCTCATCTCCTCGGTTTGATGGATTTGGCTCTGCACAGAAGCCAAAGTCTGGCTTGGATTGCTTCTGAACTTGCCCTTGCATCAACTGTAATCTTACATTCTTCTCTCTGCCACAGGAAAAAAAAAAATGTTCTTACTATGAATAATAACCCCTTAAACGAAGTGACTCTAAAACAAGTAGATTGGAAAATAAAGACTGAGCTAAATAAAAATGTCATAACAGGTAAGAAGCCCTTCCAGTAGCTTTCCACTAGGACCCTCAGCTCATAATCCATCATTATTTTGGACTTTGAGTAGACAACATAATTAGCATGACACCGTTTGCTGAGACCTCCATGAACATGAAAAAGCACAGTTCTGGCTTCAGAGCATCTTGGTCAGCAGAGCAATAGGAACCAAATATCAATAACTAGTATCTTAATAAAGACAAGGTGTGAGGTTTCTTGGAGATTTTTTTCAAAGCAAATATAAAGCACAAACAGCATGTTTACCTCTGAATCTATTGTTATACTTCAAGAAATAATTTGTGGGAGTATACTTCTACTTATACTGTACTTCTCTGTAAAATGAGACAAAAAAAGAGTAAGAATGACTCAGTACTGAGAGAAAAAGAGGGACTTGACATTTAAAGAGTGTTAAACTAAGGCTGAATTATACTAATCTAATTTCTTAGAACCACCCAAATCAACAAGCTTCATTGCTAAAAGAGAGTAAAGAGAAAAACCCTCTGGAATCTAAGAAGACTAGTTCATTCATAAACTCAATTATTCATTGGTTCATTCAATAGTATGTGTTGGGACTTCCCTGGTGGTCCAGTGGTTAAGATTTCACCTTCCAAAGCAAAGGGGTGCGGGTTCCATCCCTGATGGGATAGCTAAGATCCCACATGCCTCATGGCCAAAAGACAAAACAGAAAAAACAAACAAAAAAAAACAATATGTTGAGCACCTACTTTGTGCCTGGGGATAAGGTAGTAAATACAAGAAAAAAAAATTTTGAACTCACATTCAAGTGGAGAAAAGAAACATAATTATCAAGTCTAAAAATAAATAATGCAAATATAATATTGAAGACTGATGAGGGTTATGAAAAAATTAAAGTACATAGTATAGAGAATAATGACAGGGTCAAGGATTTCAGATGGAGTAGGAGATAGTGGCTTCTCATAAGAGCTGTCATTTAAGGAACAATTTGAAGGATGAGAAGGAGACTTCTATGGGAATCTACAGGGAGAAGGGGCATCCATGGAGAAGAAATAGCCAGTTTAAAGGCCGCGAGGTGGGTCTTCCCTGGTGGTCCAGTGGCTAAGAATCCACTTGGCAATGCAGGGGCCGCAGGTTCGATTCCTGGTTGAGGAACTTTGATCCCGCATGCTCTGGAGCAACTAAGTCCACGTGCCATGACTAGAGAGCCCATGTGCAGCCGCTAAGACCTGATTGGCCAAACAAGTAAATACAATAAAGACCCTGAAGTAGAAACAAGTTCAACATAAGTGAGGAAGTTCTGGCAAACCAGTTCATGGTCTGTGCACAAATCCATGTGCCCTGGTGCATGGTCTCCCAGAGGAAGAGTTGGTTGCCTGTTCCCAAGCTGCTCAAAGACACTAGACACAGCCCTGGGAGGGCCCTGAGTTTAATGAGCAAGAGGAAGAATGTCAGGAGATGTAGCTGGCACAGTCAAACCATGATGTCATCAGAAAAGCCATGCGCCCGACGTCAGATGCCCTGGTTTCTTAGTCAGATGTCGCCACTCATGACACAAGATTCAGGGCCTGAGCCTGCTCTGCAGAGAGAGTCTCAATGTCTTCTCTACAAAAGAAAGAAGATGAATTTGATGCTCCATAAGCCCCCTTCCCCCAACATTCTTCACGATTCTGTGAACCTGCTGTTTAAACTGGGTGCCTTGGAACCTAAGACCTTGGAAATGCCAGTGGTGAATCCCATCATGTGATGTTTGGCCTTGTTGGTTTAGCCTAAAGTAATTAAATCAATTATCTTTTACATAATGGCCAGCAAGTGATTTTTGACTGAGATGAGTAAGGGAATTTGGAGACCAAACATGATGGAGAAAGGAGATAGAGATAGTGGGCGTGGGTTTTTTGCCATGGGTAAAGAACATCAGTTCTGATTTGCCTGGGTGGTGGCTGGCTGTCTGAGTTTTCTGTATTTTAAATATTGAGTTTATTGTTCTCAGGAACCAAAATCAGGGTTTTTAAAAATAAGGCAAATAATTAGATAAGATTCAGTCAGACCATCTATGGACTGATGAATATGTCTGCATTTTCAGAGAACTACAGAAATAGATTTGCACTTAGTTAACCATCAATGTTACATGTAACCAATTTATTCTAAAAATTAACAATGAGAAGCCCCAAGTATTCAAGGAAATTGCTTAAAATTGTTGATTTCCAGCAAAGCCAGGGCTAGAATCTAGGTTTCCTGATTGTAAACCTCTTCTTTTAAGATGTATGCCATTGAATGATAATTTATTTAATATATTAATGTTAACTATAAATTTATTTAATATTCAAGACTGATTCCACAGAGCCCCAATTTCTCTTGTAATATCCAGGCTTCTGTTAACACAAATAGTCCTTCTGTGTTAACTGGCAAAAATAAATAATAAAGCAGGCCCATGCCAGGTTACATGTGTCTGTCAGCAGACCTCGGGTTACATTGCATGCCATCCTGACAGCCCTAGTCTTACAGTGTACAGACTGCACAGCTGTACATGGCAAACCTTATGTCAACCCAACTACCTTTTGGCTATTTGAGGTCATGGTTGAGTTTCTTCTTTGACAAATTAGCAAGAGAAAGTATAATAAACATTTCCCACATTTTGTTTATGCTTTCCAATGTGCTGAGCTATTTTAGTTGATCTAAGGGACAATCTTGTGAGACAATGAAGACAAAGAAAGGTTTGGGGCTCCTACTTGATTAGTTAGGTAGTGAAGATTCAGAGAGATTATGTGACCTCTCCGTGTCTACTCAGTCAGTAATTGGGGGAAATGAGCCTAGAATTTCTGATGTCATTTACAACTATTTCCCCACATTATTTCAGTAGAGAAAGCTAAGGCTGATTTTTTTTTTCTGAATTCTTAAAACCCCTGGACAAGAGTTAAAAATATGAGATCTTGGAAAAGATGCTGAAATGTGAACTGCACAGTTCTGCTCTAATCTATGGCTTTCATTTTTCTGAGAATCTTTGTGTTCTATTAGGTTGAACCAGTAAGTTGTTCCCACACAGTGACTAACACTGCATGCAGGAAAGTAGATTGGAATTCACTGCACAGTCATTCACGTCTACTTGGGGTTTGGATCAGTACAGAGAAAATGTCCGTGTGACTTATGAAACACATACATGTAACTGAAAAACAAAAAATAATTATGTTAATTAAAAGAATTGCTCAGACTTTGGAACACAATGAAAGAGATTGAAAATGATAATAATTTCACCAAAATAAACTGTTACATTTGAGAAACAAAACTCCCCCACACTCTGTACTATGTTTATAATCCAACATAAAGATTGGCTCATCACCCTGTTCACTTGCAAGCTCTTTGTGTGAGTGATCTGGGGAGGACCAGAAACATGAAGCTGAGCTTCTAACGAAGCACAATGCATCTCAACACGGAAAATGTGGGGAGGACGTTCAGTAAACAGGATCACTACGTGAAGTTTCAACCTGGGACAAAGGCTGCTTACATTAGCAAACATATCTTGTCTAACTTCTGTTCAAATTATGTTTGGAAGGGCTCACATTTGAGAATGTCTAAACAAGCTTGTAGCTAACCATATTTAATGTCTTATTAAATATGTTGGCTTAAAATGTCCATCAACAGAGGAATAGAGAAGATGTGATACATTTACACAATGAAACAGTACTCAGCCATTAAAAAGAATGAAATAATGCCACTTGAAGCAACATGGGTAGACGTAGAGACTGTCAGACTGCATGAAGCTAAGCCAGACAGAAAAAGAAAATATCATATGACATCCCTTATATGTGGAATCTAAAAAGAAATGAACTTACTTACAAAACAGAAAGAGACTCACAGACTCAGGAAACAAACTTGTTGCTGGAGGGAAGAATGCGGGGGAAGAGATAGTCAGGGAGTTTGGGATGCCATGCCCACACTGCTGCATTGAATATAGATAACCAGCAAGGACCTTCTGTAGACCACAGGGAGCTCTGCTCTGTTATATGGCAGCCTGGATGGGAGGAGAGTTTGGGAGAGAATGGATACATGTATAAGTATGGCCGTATCCCTTTGCTGTTCACCTAAAACTGTCACAACATTGTTATGGAGCTATACCCCGATACAAAATAAAAAGTTTAAAAAATATGTTGACTTAATTGGAATGGCTTTAATTTTTCCGTTTACCATTGCTCTAAGGCATCTGTCCAGGCTTTAATTCCCAATGCTTGCCTGGTCCTCATGCAGATCCCTTGAAGTGCATTTACTTCTTTCTTCAGGACTGTCCCCATGGAACGGACATTCAGAAACCCCCCATACCTCCTGGAGATATCTTCCCTCCACACCCAGACACCAGGTTCTCTGCTCCTCCTAAACAGAGGCCAGCTATGCTCTGGCCTACTTAGCCCTGCCTTCTGAGTGCCCAACCCAAGCCAAGACTGTGGGATCCCCACTGGCCATGAAGGGAAATTTGGATGAAAATTCTGTGGCCATTTGGAGAAAGTCTTTGAGAATCTTTTAAAAAAGAAAATGAATTAGAAGAGCCAAGTCTTCTTCTGGAGGCAAACCCAGATATTAAAAGATAAAACATTTTAAATTTAACTGTAAGAAATATCTAACAAAATTCTATTAGCGAAAGTCATTTTATTTTATTTTTTGTGAGAGTCATTTTGGAAAGAATATTTTCTCCGTGTCCTATTAAAGCATTGAAAAAAAATCACTATATGACTAAGATATAGGTTTTACTATCAGTGTGAGGGCACAGATCAATGTGACTTGAGCAACTGTATTTTCTCTCTGTCCTTTGATGGAGGATGAGGGGCAATGTCTCTTAAAGAAGAAAGAGTAGGAGACTTCCCTGGAGCAATAGTGGTTAAGAATCCACCTTCCAGTGCAAGGGATGTGTGTTTGATCCTTGGTCGGGGAACTAAGATCCCACATGATGCAAGGCAGCTAAGCCCATGCACCGCAACTAGTGAGCCATGTGCTGCAGCTAGAGAAAGCACAGTCAAAACTGTAAATAAATTAATTAAATAAATAAGCTATCCCCCCCCAAAATTTTTTTTTAAAAAGAAGAAAGAGTAGTAGGCTTCCCTTGATCTTATACAAACTCTAGGGACAATTCAAATCTACATGATGTCTCCAAAAGAATTGAGTTAACATATTTGAATAAGATTATAGTAATATTTTAACTGTTATTGACATGTAAGAATGTCACGTAAGAATCAAGATGTAAGAATGATGATAAATGCAAAAAGAGATTTTTTTCTTTTAAATTGAATCTGAAGCTTATATACTTCATGTTATGTTGATAAAGCTTTCTGTTGTAAACAAAGTCTTAAAAAGGCACACTCAATCACACCTGTGTTAGGTTCTAGTATTCATGAGTCACATTCATATTACTAAGTACGTTTCCACCCATTGAATCGAGCTATAAAATGTTTATCCTAGCCATCCACAGCAATCCACTGGTCTCTTATTTTTATGGCAAGCAACTCTCAAAATTTTTTGATAATTTATCTACCAGTATGAATACATCAATTGCAGGCCACTGGTTTTGACCGGTAGGTTTTATCATCTTAGTGACAGTCCATCAACCAAAATGAGATGCTCAATGGGAAAGCAAAGACATCCCCAGGATCAAACCTCATCCTACAGGAAGTAGATAGCCATAGCATGTGTGTGGACAAAGGATGAGGTCCCTTACTGGTTCCATGGATGATTGTATTTCCGAAGAGATTTAAACCAAGCCATCCCAGTTTTATAAAGCAAATGTACGGTGTATGTATGTATATTTAATCTGGGAAAATAGCCGAGGGAACACATCTGGAAGCAAACGACCTGAGTTCAAAACTGGTCTTTCCACTTCTAAACTGACTGATGCTGGGCTAAGTATGCTCAAAGTCTTTTGTTTTCCCATCTGTAAAATGAGAGCTAGAACTTGTAGCCTTTTTACAGTGATTAAGGAAGATTTTACAAATAAAGTTCCTGGCTTGGCTTCTGTCATTCAATTATATTAGCTAGTTTAATTTTAACTTAGAGGAACAAAGATCTACATGCAAAAAAGACTTGAGAAAATTAACAAGAATGCTATCCTACTGAATAACACCCAAACTGCTGATTTATAAAACACGTCCTAGAGATAATTGAGCGGAGAAGGAAAAAAGCCCTAGTTTTATAATCAGAAGACCGGAATTTGATTTTTCCCCTGTGTGACCTTGAGCAAGGTGTCTATTCTCTCTTTGCCTTTTTAGAAAGGCAATGTGGATGCCTGCCCCAGACTGTTGTAATAAAGACTAATGAAAACATGTATGCACATTAACTAACACAGCGCCTCTAGGGAACAAAGAGAGTGCTAAGTAAATATCAATCTCCTCCTCATCATCTTTTCCCTTCCTTAGACTCTGGTGTCATACTTTATAATTTGTCTAAATTGGGGACTTGAGCAACAACATTTTCAGTGATATTTTAGGTGAAGACCATTTGCCCTAAAATAAGTTCACCAGCCCTTATTTTACATCCTTAGACTTTTGCATAGACTGGATGGATTTTCATTGCAAAGTGCTTCAATCTGAATCATTGGAGGAAGCATCTTTCAAACTTGGTGCAACTTCAGGCTCAGGTACATTTCACATATCTAACATGACTCTTTGTTGATTGAAATGACACAGAATCTCACATGTCACATTCATGGCCTGAAAATTAAGTGTCTGAGATAGTTTGTGAATCTGAGTCATCACCTCCAGACTCCAGACATGTCTGGAGAAAATATCACCCCCTTTTTATTGGAAATGCCTGGAGGTGTAAGTTGTTACTGAATACATTTCTCACCCATTGAATCCAGTTTCTTCTCTTCCTGATTCAGACTGTTAGGAGGCTAACTGACAATTTCTAGTCAAATTAAGCATACCAAAGAGAGATTTTATTTTACCCACTGTTTTGCTAGATTTTAATAAGTTATGGTGGTGACTAATGTGTTCCAGTTTCAGGCTAGGACAAGATAACCCTTCCCAGAAAGCTGCTTCTTCACTTTTTTCACAGACAGAATTGTACTGTGCAGTTGAAAGATCAGTTAGGGATTTCCATTCTGGTCGGAAGTCTGGTCAGTGTATGCTAATTTTACAAATACAGGGTTGACTTGGACTTCCCTAATGTAAGGAAATTCTGTTCAGAAGTCAATGGATACAGTCAACTCCTTGCTGGCTGAAAAAAATTATGCATTCACTTATTTTAAAAGTGAAAGAGAGCCGGAAGTCAAACTTCCTTTTAAACAAGAGCTTCCTTAACAAAATGTTTTCTTTTTTTTTCAATTGCACAATGTAAAATCAATGTTCAGCATCATGACCAGACCAGACATTAATGTTGTGATAGAGTGTCATCATGTTTCTATTCAGCATTCAGAAAATAATTTGCATCTCCCAGGAAAGTGTTTGCACAGTTTTTCTAGCCTTCCAGTTCTGTGATGCTTTTCCTCAAGGAAGTTCAATGCAAAGGTCTGGCTTTCAGTCTACTTACTAATCTGGCTTTAAAATAAAGCTGAAAGCATCCAAGGACGTTTTACCAAGTCACTTAAAAGCATTTCTACCTTACGCACCTGCTATGGAGAATTAAACAGTAAGCAGTGGTGTGACATCTTGATGTGTGTGCTATTGTATGCTTTGCAAAGTCTGCCACAGGAGTCTTCACTGTGATGGAAAGTCCCTTTTGTTTGTTTTTTTATTTTGATTCCCTCTGTGCCATGATTCAGATTCAGATTTAGTTAATGTTCCTAGGCTTTTATTATGTGCAAAACACTGATTTCTACTTTGCCCTGTTGCCTCATTTAATCCTTGCAATGATTGCTGAGGCAAATGTTACTATTCTCATGAGTTTCAGAAATTAAAATGATTTGTCCAAGTTCATGCCACTCTTAGTGGCAGGAGCTGTAACCTAGAAAATGACAGAGCCAGCATTTGAACCCAAGTCTTTCCAAGCTTGGTTTTAGTTGGACTTTGCCAAATCTCTGTTCAATAAAACACACTCCTATTGTAGAGAGAAGCCAAAAACAACCCAAATGTCCTATAGTTAAAGAAATTTAGAAAGCATAGAATCAAACAAAGTTAATTGGTTTCTTAAACATGAAATTTTCTTAGTACCCAGAATGAAATATTGTATTAGCCAAGAAGAGCTTATGGTTGAATTATGACCCAAACATTTTACCAGTCTCACCCTTTCAATAAGGAGCCACTCATAGGACTCAACACGTGCTGGGAAATACTGTATAGCAGCTTTCTGAGTCTAGCATTGTGTGCTACTCTCTGAGCTTTCATAATTTCTCAAAGAACAGCAGACTCCTTTGGGTTCATCATTGAACTGCTGTTCAAGTCATTAAAGGTATATCTGGGAAAACATGGCCCACACCAGGAAGCCATTAAGAGCCCAGAGAGTATAGATCCTGCTGATTTTGCTTCAAGCACTGATGCTAATCTCAAAGCATTCCTAGGATCCTTTTCCTAAAATCACGAATTTAGAAGTACCTAATGTAGTAAGCTGGCTTCCCTGGTGGTTCGGAGGTAAAGAATCTACCTGTCAATTAGGGGGATGTGGGTTTGATCCCTGGGTCATAAAAATCAGTTGGAGAAGGAAATGACAACCCACTCCAGTATTCTTGCCTAGAAAATCCCATGGACAGAGGAGCCTGGTGGGCTACAGTCCATGGAGTTGCAAAGAGTCAGACATGACTTAGTTACATTACTAAACAGCAACAGTGTAGTAAGCTACAGACTCATCTTCTAAGATAATTGGCTCCAAGAACCACAAAGGGACTTCTTATGTTCCATTTTGTGATTCTATCCTAGAAATTTACAAGAACCAAAATGCTGTGAAATAATAAACTCCTGTCCCCATGGAACCAAAAGATCATGAGGATCTTCTCTTTAAAAATGTGTGTCTTAAGAAGAAATTCTTCCTGGGTTCACTTACTCCCAGATCATCTGGGAAGAAATAAAAGAAGGGAGATGAAAGAAGATGCAGTTTCTAAAGCTGAAATCATGATAAAATCCATTGAGCTAAAGCAAAGCTCCCCAAATCCTAGATGTCCTATATATCTTCCATCACACATTTTGGGGTTTATGCGGATTTTCAGGTGTGATGGGAACTGGAAGTGATGGGGGAGGGAAGAGCCTTCCATCCGTTAACCGTTATTACAGCAAAATGACAATGTGAGACAAAGAAGGTGAAGAATGACTAATTCCTTCACTCTGGGTCATTGTGCTCAGTATCAAAAGATGACACTGCAGCTGCACTTGTTTGCCATGAGTGAGTGCAGCTAGAATTCTTGGTATCTCATACTTTCAGCCTCTTCCCGTCCATCTGTGCCTGCAACAACCAGCATGCTCTATTTAGAATCACATTCCCCGCTTCAGACTAGGGAATGTGGCCACTGTTTCTGTGAGCTGACTGCCAACCACAAGGTTTTGGTCTTTGATTGTATTTCACATTTTGGGAAATACAGACACACATCTATACACAGAGAACCATAGGCAAATACATTCCAAGATGTGTATCTTAACATGTCTTAATATGACACATGTTCACCTATGTTAATACCTAGCTGTATGACATCACTGATCCATCATCCTGAGTGAACAATACAATTGTCCTGTCCATATTTTGCCCCTAGACATTTGAGTTTTGTCAAGAAACTGAACTTCTCCAGGAGGCCAATTCTTCTTTTCAAAAGTGGGGCTGATATAAACTACCTTACTGTGTGACTGTAATAGTTTTAATTATGCATTAAAATATTGTGCAAATTATGACAAGCAATATAATTTTGCTATCTTATTCATTCATTGATTTTACAAAAATATATTATGACTCTACCATGTGAGAACTAAATGTTTAGGGGTCCAAAAGTAAATGAAGTCATGTCTATCCACAAGGTCCTTATATCTATGATTGCTATTGCTATTGCTAAGTCACTTCAGTCATGTTGGACTCTGTGTGACCCCATAGATGGCAGCCCACCAGGCTTCCCCATCCCTGGGATTCTCCAGGCAAGAACACTGGAGTGGGTTGCCATTTCCTTCTCCAATGCATGAAAGTGAAAAGTGAAAGTGAAGTCGCCTAGTCATGTCCCACCCTCAGCGACCCCACGGACTGCAGCCTTCCAGGCTCCTCCATCCATGGTATTTTTCCAGGCAAGAGTACTGGAGTGGAGTGCCATTGCCTTCTCCGATCTATGATAGAAGCACTAAACATATATTTACTTGACCTTTTAGTAACATTTAATTGCATTTTCCTTATTGACACTCATTTCTCTTGTGTTCCAAGAAATTACAGTCCAGGAATTCCTTCTTTTTTCCTTCTTTCTTCTCAATTGCTTTGGCCAAATAAGTCCTTTTACACAATTTCTCAAGGTTGGAGCTTCTAAATCATTGATCTCAAGCCAGTTCTTGATCTCCACTCTCTCCTACACAACTTTATCTATTGGCTTTAAATTTCATCTTCATGTCAAAGCCTCTCAAATTTATATCTCTCACCAGAAGTATGATTTCTTATCTTCCCAACTGGCATAACAACCAGCAGATTCTCAGACTAAATATATTAATGTTGGAAATCTTGACTTGCCCTTGTAAATCTGTTACTACCCTTGTTCTTCTTATGTTAGTAAATGTTAACCTCCATTCACCCAGCTGAGCTGGCCAAAAATCTGGCCATCATGAGTTATACCTTCTTCCACACATCATTCCTAAGCCCACCATGAATCTCTCCATCTTGACTGCTGACATCCTGGTGCAAACTGCCAACATTGTTCACCTGAATTTTAGCAGTGACCTTCTAACTAGTTTCCCAGAATCATCCTTCTCAAATAAAAATGTGCTTTGTTGCTGAAAATCTTTCAGTAGCTTTCCATTGTATTTGACAAACACACACACACACACACACACTCGAATCTTTACCACAGTGTACCAGGCCAGGTTGACCTGTCCTCTTCCTCATTTAGCAGTCCCATCAAAGGTCACCTCCATGCTTCCATTCAATCACTTCAACCTTCTTTTTGGTCCTTAGTGAAGTGAAGTCATTCAGTCGTGTCCGACTCTTTGTGACCCCGTGGACTGCAGTCTGCCAGGCTCCTCTGTCCATGGGATTTTCCAGGCAAGAATACTGAAGTGGGTTTCCAGTCCCTTCCCAGTGGATCTTTCCAATCCAGGGACCAAACCTGGGTCTCCCACATTGCAGGCAGATTCTTTACCAGCTGAGCCACCAGGGAAGCTCCTTAGGATCTTTTCTTTGCCCCAATCTGTCTTGAAGCCTTTGGCCATCCATTTAATCGTCTCTTCACTGAAACCTGCTCACACTTTCAAATTTAGCTTGAGGCCACTTCTTCTGAAAAGACTGCCCTGACTCAGCATTTAACATAGAAGTCTCTGTTATTCTTTCTCATGGGAGCCTGTATTTTACCTTCATGATCCATAATGATTTTCTATTTCTATTTATTTGCTTCCTGATTCTTTTCCTCACTTAGAATCATGAGGGTAAAGACTGGACTGTTTACATTCCTGAACAGCCAGTCTCTAGTTCAGTGCATGGTAAATAGCAGACTTTTAGAACATATTTCTATAATTAATCTTTAAAATAATGATATGTATTTTATGACCACCCAGGTAATTGAAGTCTGACCCAATAAACCACAATTTTTAATTGAAATATTTCTGATAGTAATTTTTTAGTAATCATTTACCTGGCTTTTTTCATTAAAGTAATGAAACATATTCTCATTGTTTTCATGATTGCTAGGGTAACCAAGGAACAAAGGATAAAAAAATTAATGTAGATGAGACATATTTAAGGTCAAAAACCAACTGCATGAATTACAGAAGTTTGGCTTTATAACAGTTCATGAGAACATAACACAGAGGCTTTAGTTTGACTAAAATTGAAAAGAAGCCAATAGTGGGAATATGGCTAACAAAACATTAATATAGACACAAGCTACATTTGTAGAACTGTAGATAAATAAGCTAAATAAAACTATAGCTAAATAAGACAGGTGAAAGAGATGACAGCACATTCTCACATATCCAATTTAAAAAAGAGGTTAAAGAGTACTAAGTTTGAGATAATAAGCTGTAAGTATATATTGTGCAACACAGGGAATATTTTTAATTAATTAATTTATTTTAATTGGAGGATAATTACTTTATAATATTGTGGTGGTTTTTTGCCATATATCAAAATGAATCACCCATGGGTGCACGTGTCCACCCATCCTGAAACCTACTCCCACCTCCCTCCTCACCCCATCCCTTTGGGTTGTCCCAGAGCACTGACTTTAAGTGCCCCGCTTCATGCATCAAACTTGCTCTGGTCATCTATTTTGCATACGGTGATATACATGTTTCAATGCTGTTCTCTCAAATCATCCCACCCTTGCCTTCTCCCACATACTCCAAAAATCATGTTCTTTACATCTGTGTCTCTTTTATTGCCTTGCAAATAGGATTGTCATTACCATCTTTCTAAATTCCACATATATGCATTAAAACTCAAATGTGTTCTTTTTTATAGCTGAGTAATATTCCATTGTGTATATGTACCACAACTTTCATATCCATTCATCTGCTGATGGACATCTAGGTTGCTTCCATGTCCTATATATTGTAAACAGCAGCACAGGGAAAATTGACAATATATTATAAAAAATATTTAATGGGATATGATCTTTAAAAATATTTCAACACTCTGTTCTATACTTTTAACTAATAAAATAATGCAAATCAGCAATAATTCAATTAAAAAGAAATTTTAAAAAGATAGGTGAAAGTTCAGCTCTGTTCTGAATAGCTAAAATTTCTAGCTCTTTCAGGACAACAGCATTGAAGAGACAGCTACAGAAGCTTCAGAGTATAAGAAGAAAGGGCTGAATGCAGTTTCTTTGTCCTGGTGGGTTTTCTCAACTTTCTGATGTTTTCTTCTTTGGAAGTCTTGCCTCTTCTCATTGGATAATCATGGTCTCTTAGGCAAACTTCTCCACTCTCATTGTTCTAATGACTTACTCAGCCACTAATATCCCAAGTCTAAATTGCTGTCCTGGACCTTTTTCTAGGCTTCAGATATTCCAATGCCTGCTGGATATCTCCTTTGTTTATACTGTAGGTATCTAAACTTAAACCAGTAGTTCTCCCTAATCTAATGCAACACTCCATTTACAGCCATACCTTCCATCTTCCCCCAAATCTATAACCTGAGAGGTACTTTACCCTCTTTTTCCTCAGTTCCCAGACATGCTGAAGTGACCTTACACATCACCGCTGTATGTCCAGATGCAAATGACCCACTATGCTCCAGGCGTATTTCAGAAACCATTCTTGCATTGGATGAGGGATTAAGTGTCTTAGGCAGCTCTGGATGCTATAACAAAATAAACTGAATTGCTCAAACAGCAGACATTTATTTCTCATGATTCTGGTGGTTGGGAAATCCAGGATCAGGGCAAGCTAGAGACCTCTTGCTGATTTGCAGACAGCTGCCTTCCTGCTGAATCTTTACAGAAAGATTCACGTCTCTTCCTCTTCTTGCTGCTGCTGTTGCTAAGTCACTTCAGTCGTGTCTGACTCTGTGCGACCCCATAGACGGCAGCCGACCAGGCTCCCCCATCCCTGCGATTCTCCAGGCAAGAACACTGGAGTGGGTTGCCATTTCCTTCTCCAATGCATGAAAGTGAAAAGTGAAAGTGAAGTCGCTCAGTCGTGTCTGACTCTTTGTGACCTGAAGGACTGCAGCCTACCAGGCTCCTTCACCCATAGGATTTTCCAGGCAAGAGTACTGGAGTGGGTTTTCTTGAAGGACATCAATCCCATCATGCAGGACCCCATTTTCTTGATCTAATTTCTGCCTAAACATTCAGTTCATAACACAGGGCTAAAGCATGCTATTATGATACAATGAATTGAAGCTGTGGTTCTGTTGAAGTTTGTGAGTCTGTCCAGGTACTACATGGCTTTGTGACTCTATAAACTGTAGCCCACCAGGCTTTTCTATCCATGGAATTCTCTAGGTAAGAATACTGGAGTGGGTTGCCATGCCTTTTTCCAGGGGATCTTCCCAACCCAGGGATCAAACCTGGGTGTCCCGCATTGCAGGCAGATTCTTTACCATTTGAGCTACCTGGAAAGCCTACCATATGGCTGCAGTCAGCTATTATTTAAAATTTTTATGTGTGACTTTATCATTATGACCTTCTTCCCACTGCTTTTGAGAGTACCTTTCTCTAATCTGACCTTCTCTCCCTAACCCACATTTGCTGAGACTTAGGAAAGCAGATCATTCAGTTGCCTGAATTTTCTAGAAAAGAACAGGTAATTAGAATATGAATGAAGCTTTCTGGTTTCTCCATGGATGTATAGTATAGCCTAAAAAAAAAAAGTTTATTGGAGTATAGTTGCTTTACAATGTTGTATCATTTTCTGCTGTGCAGCAAAGTGAATTGGCTACAAGTATACATATACCCTCTCTTTTTTGAATTTCCTTTCCATTTGGGTCACCAGAGAACACCAAGTAGAGTTCTCCGTGCTATACAGTCGGTTCTCATTAGTTGTCCATTTTATACACTCAGTTCAGTTCAGTCGCTCAGTCGTGTCCAACTCTTTGCGACCCCATGAATAGAAGCACACCAGGCCTCCCTGTCCATCACCAACTCCTGGAGTTCACTCAGACTCACGTCCATCGAGTCAGTGATGCCATCCAGCCATCTCATCCTCTGTCGTCCCTTTCTCCTCCTGGTGTATATATGTCAATTCTGATATCCCATTTCATTCCACCCCATTTCCTCCTTGGTATCTATATGTTGTTCTCTACATCTGTGTCTCTAGTTCTGCTTTACAAATAAGTTCATTTTTTCTGGATTCCACATGTATACATTGGTATGTATATTTTTTCTCTTCCTGACTTATTTCATTCTGTATGACAGTCTCTATATGCCATTCCTGGGCATATACCCAGATAAAAACCATAATTCAAAAAGATACAAACATCCCAAGTTTCATTGTAGTACAGCTTTAAACAAGTAATTTAATTGTATTCATTTATCTGTCTAATTATGGTTTCCCAAACACCAAACTACTTTTCACATCCTGGCTTTGCTTACATTGTTCCCTCTACCTGTGATCTCCTCCCTGTCGCCCACTAATTCTCTTTCCCACTCCTCCTTTAAATCTTATCCAAAGCCATTTTCTCCGAGGATGTCTTCTCCAACTGTTCAGACTGGGCTGAGTCCCCCTCACTTGTGTCTCCCCAGGTCCCTGGACCCGCCACTGTCATGACATATGCTGCTCTGCGTTATAATGGTTTGCACAACCTGAATGACTCCATTAACACAGAACTAAAATGCCATGAATAACTCTTCCAAGTTCTAGAGAAATTTCAAGCCTTCCCAAATGTTCAAGGATGTGGAGAAGGTCAGGGGAGGATACAGCATCTATTTTCCCAGCTCACCCCAAACACCCATTCATTTGGATTCTCAATTCCCAACCATCATATGGTCTCGGATATTTGCTGTCTTTGCCAAAATGCTTTCTTTCACAAAGATGCTTAATATATTTAAGTCTCAGTATTCTCACTTGTAAAAGGAGCAAAATGGGTCCTATCTCTCCGTTGTCATAAAATCTAAACAAGATCCTATATAGAAAGATCTTATCACAGTGCCTGGTACCTAGAAAAGCTCAATAAATGTAGGCTGTTGCTTGTGTTTTTGTTTTTTTTTGAAATAATGAACAGGTAGAAATTTTGTTGTTGCTTTTAATTTGACTGTATCACTTTATTTAAATATATAAAGAAAGTTCTAGCACAATCTCCACCACTATACTCCAGTTATGTTCTATTGACTCTGCTTTACCATAAAGTTCACTAAAAAGGATTGTACCTGTGAGTGAAACTGGCATGCTTTTGCTGGTTTTGCTATTACATGGGGCTCAGGTAAAAGTTTTAAAATCATAGCTTATTCCATTCAACTCAGGTCAAATTTTTAGTCTAGAATCACAACTTTTCAGATAAGTAGAAAGTGTGTTTTGTCCTAAAACAAAGGAAACTCTGGAGCTGATTCTTTTCTTCCTCCTTCTTTTCCTCAACCACCTTCCCATCTTTTTATCCCTTTTCTCCCTTCATATTCCTATCCTCTTCTTTCACTTCTCCTCCTCCTTCTTGCTGTAGAGTGTCATAGCTTGTCTTTTCTGCTAGAATTTAAACTCCTTTAGGGTACGCATTATGATGTATTCAATAGTAAGACCATAGGTTGTCACACAATAGGTCTTCATCAAACCATCAATCTCAGAAACACAGACGCTTTTCTAAGGTGACTTCCACTTTCCTGCATGTGTCCTAGATAATTCATTGACTCAGAAAATACCCTCCAGATCCATATTCCTTTGCCCTTGCTTATCTGTGTGTGTGTGCACACATGTGTACTTATGTGATGCAAGCAGCAACAATAGCTAGCATTACTAGGGAAACTTTATGTACCTCTTTCATTTAAATATTACAGAACTCAATAAGATACGAATGATCATAATCTTCATCTTACAGATGAGAAGACTGAGGCTCAGAGAGATTTGGTTAATTTTTAAATAATTATTAAGTACTGCAGTGAGGATTTAAACCAAGACAATGCAATTCTGAAGCCTGTGGTTTAACTATCACACTGTACGAACAAGTATATGTACTAGTTGTATCAGAGACAATGGCTGTTAAAGGAAGCTGGGTATGCCTATTAATGTTACTAAGAAAACTACTGGAAACATCTTTTAGTTCATATCGAATACAGAACAACTTAGTTTAAAAACTGTAATTAAAATTTAACATATTGTCTGGGAAACTAATCATTGTTCTTAATCGTTCTCTGAAAAAATAACCAGTGAATTAAACACCATTGCAAGTGCCAAGAAAAGAAGAAAATTTCTCCAAAATATCATTTGTCATCTTTTTCTTAGACGCATGAAACTGCTTTAACACTGATTAGCAACGGAGACAGACAAAGCTAACCACAAGTCTTCCTACACCAATTCTCTTACTGGAGCAGAAGTCTTATTCTAGCCTTTGGCTAATTGGGTGGTACCAGCTAATGAATAAGCTTCTAAAATCTGAATGGTAGTAAGCAAATGATACGGTGGGTAGGCACTTTCTGGTAATCACCTTAGAAATTAATTAAAGTAAGAGGTCAAAGACAAGAGAATAGAAGTATAAAAATGCAAAATGTAGGCCAGGTTCTTCATTTTGATAATGAATAAGCACTGTGGACTTTAATAGGCCCATTGAGAGAAAAAACCTCTTGAAATTTCATTGGTAAAAAGTCAGCATAATGAAAAAAGAATGATAGAGATTTAGTGAATTATAGAAATAAGGAAAAGAACTGATGCAATTTCTACCTCCAGACTTATCTCTGGGGAGTATGTATTTAAAAAAAAAAAGACTTAAATATACTTCAAAGACTATTTCAACAACTTCACTTCTTTTTTTTTAATCTAAGATTCAAGATGGTACCCACTAAAGGGCTTCATGCTAGAATCTCAACTCTACCATAGACTGTCCTGGATCTTGCATAAATAAATTCCCTGAGCCTCTCTGTCTTGCAGAGATTAAGTGGGATATAACAGATTCATAAACACCTTGGACATGTTACTTCCTTCCTTGAACACTATCGGTGAATAAACTAAGACCCCTGTTGAAACACCCTTTTTTCTCTTCACCATTTAAAATTTACATTTTCTTCCAACCACAGATCACATCTAAAGAAAGTCTTCCACAAAAGGCCACTGCTATTTTCTTCCTAGCCTTACCTTTTCTCTCTAGCTAACATCTATTTGATTCAGTGCTCAACCAATTCCTTCCACCCCCTCCACTTCACTGAAACAACTCTCAACTTTGAAAAACAATGCCACCATTTCAAGCTTAAAACACTGTAAGCATTTTCCATTGAATTTATAAGAAAGTCATAGCTTACACTTCCAGCAATATCTACCACTTCTTTTAACCTGCCAATCACAGTGGCCTTTCCCATATTGACTTATATCAGATTACTTCCAACCTCAGGGCCTTTGCACATACTGTTTCTGTTGCCTGGACTGTATTCTTTCCTTCCTTACCTAGTCAATTCCTATAATCTCTCAGTTCCCAGATCTGCTTATTCTACATTCTCAAGGGTAGTACATACATCTGCTTTGCAACACTTCTGATGATCATCACTCTCTATATATTAACACGGCACTTTGATTAATGGCTCTCCCATCAGACAATGTAATCCATGAAGATGGGAATTTTCTGTGTCTGCTCATTATAGTAGGTATTAAAGCTACTCATTAATACTAGGACTCTCTGCCTTCCAGGCACAAGATAGCTAGAGTTGCACTTTCTGCTCTCTGTAAGTTATGCAAGGCTATGTGACTTGCTGTAGTCGATGACAGGCAAATGGAGATGACATGTACCATTTCATGTGACGTGAGCCATGCACATCTTGCTGTTTCCTTCCTTTTGCCAATGTTGACAATGCTCCAGAGAACAGCTTCATTAGCCTGGGCCCATGTGGGATTATAACATAGATCAGGGTTCCAGCAAAGCCACAGTGGGTCTATACAGTGTGCAATAAATAATTCTCATCAGTTTAATTCATTTTGTAACCCACCCATACTGATATGGCATATTAGCTTAGCACTTGGCACATGCCTTGCATATAATTGTTAAGTAAATGAAATGAATGAATGAAATCTCTAATGGGGTCTGAATACAAGTGTGAAGGCAACACAAGGCCATTCTATCTAAGAACATTATTTGAAGATATCATTCAGAACACTGAAAAATAACTGATTTTATTCAATTTGATACAAAATTATTGAGCACCTAATGTGCAAAATGAATGAGGTTCAGCCCTTGCAGCTTCAATGGGGCTGATAACTAGTAGACAAATAGTATCTACTGTAATCATTGCCATGTAAATCAGGTTGAGAAGTAGCTCCAAACAGAATTCATGAGAATTCATATTATGGGGAGGAAGGTGCAGATTCTGGAAGGTGGTCAAGAAGATAAAACATCAATGATCTGGGTTTTGCAGAACTATGAGAGTGTGCCAGGTAAATGCCTGGGGTTGAAAGGGCAACACCTCATTATAATTTCTGACTTAATTACCTGGGAAGCAATAAAAAGTAAAAATCGAATGAGCTTTTTTCTTGTCAGCACTTTGTGGGATCTTAGTCCCCAACCAAGGATGGAACCTGGGCCCCAGCAGTGAAAGTGCTGAGTCCTAACCACTAGACAACCAGTTTTTAGAATTCCCCAAAACTAATGAGTTTGGAACTTGTGGGCGGAGAGTGTCTGTACCTGCGTTGCCCCATATGATACGTATGAGCCATTTGTGACCATTGGATACTTGCATGCAATGTGCTAGTGCAACTGATAAGCTAAAACTTATTTATTTTAACTCATTTGAGTGTAAAAACTAAGGCAGTGTAAAATATTTTTCAGTTCAGTTCAGTCGCTCAGTCGTGTCTGATTCTTTGCGACCCCATGAATCACAGCACACCAGGCCTCCCGGAGTTCACTCAGACTCACATCCATCGAGTCAGTGATGTCATCTAGCCATCTCATCCTCTGTCGTCCCCTTTTCCTCCTGCCCCCAATCCCTCCCAGCATCAGAGTCTTTTCCAATGAGTCAATTCTTCACATGAGGTGGCCAAAATACTGGAGTTTCAGCTTCAGCATCATTCCCACCAAAGAAATCTCAGGGCTGATCTCCTTCAGAATGGACTGGTTGAATCTCCTTGCAGTTCAAGGGACTCTCAAGAATCTTCTCCAACACCACAGTTCAAAAGCATCAATTCTTTGGTGCTCAGCCTTCTTCACAGTCCGACTCTCACATCCATACATGACCACAGGAAAAACCATAGCCTTGACTAGACGGACCTTTGTTGGCAAACTAATGTCTTTGCTTTTGAATATGCTATCTAGGTTGGTCATAACTTTCCTTCGAAGGAGTAAGCATCTTTTAATTTCATGGCTGCAGTCACCATCTGCAGTGATTTTGGAGCCCCCAAAAATAAAGTCTGACACTGTTTCCACTGTTTCCCCATCTATTTCCCATGAAGTGATGGGACCAGATGCCATGATCTTCCTTTTCTGAATGTTGAGCTTTAAGCCAACTTTTTCACTCTCCTCTTTCACTTTCATCAAGAGGCTTTTTAGTTCCTCTTCACTTTCTGCCATAAAGGTGGTGTCATCTGCATATCTGAGGTTATTGATATTTCTCCTGGGAATCTTGATTCCAGCTTGTGTTTCTTCCAGTCCAGCATTTCTCATGATGTACTCTGCACATAAGTTAAATAAGCCAGGTGATAATACACAGCCTTGACATACTCTTTTTCCTATTTGGAACCAGTCTGTTGTTCCATGTCCAGTTCTAACTGTTGCTTCCTGACCTGCATACAGGTTTCTCAAGAGTAAGGTCAGGTAGTCTGGTATTCCCATCTCTTTCAGAATTTTCCACAGTTTATTGTGATCCACACAGTCAAAGGCTTTGGCATAGTCAACAAAGCAGAAATAGATGTTTTTCTGCAACTCTCTTGCTTTTGCCATGATCCAGCGGACATTGGCAATTTGATCTCTGGTTCCTCTGCCTTTTCTAAAACCACCTTGAACATCGGGAAGTTCATGGTTTTTGCCACTATACAAAACATTACTGTTTTGATAGGGCTATATTTCACTTTAAGGTTCAACATCTGAATTGAGTTGTGCTGTAAGCATGTCATATTTCAAAGACTGCATATGAAATGTAAAAATCTTCATTAGTAATTATTTGTATTAATTATGTTTTGAAATGGTAATGTTTTTGGATAGATGGGTTAAATAAAGTGTACTATGAAAACAGATTTCACCTGTTTTGTTTTTGCTTGTTAAAACATAGCTATTAAGAATTTACATGTGACTCGTATATTTCTATTGACAATGCTAGTCTGACCATCAGAATCACCTTGAAGATTTGTTAAAGAAATAAAAATAGGTTTGTGTAGAGATAACTGCATTTCCATGCTCATTGCAGTCTTATTCACAATAGCTAAGCTATGAAAACAACCCGAGTGTCATCAACGGATGAAAGCATAAAGCAAATGTGGTATATGCATACATGCGTACATATATAACTATTACATGGAGATGCGGAGAGGTTGGGGGAAGCATATAAGCTTTCAGCTCTCAACCTTTAAGCTTTTCAGCTCTCATCCCTCCAAAATCTTCACATGTATGAGGTTTGGTATGTGAGGTACCCTTACCTCATCTATGTTATCTAGTATGAGGTCAACCCAACAACTGATATCAACAATAAAAAAACAGGTTGCAGTGAATTTTAAAAGTAATTCAGAGAAGTATCACAACTCATCTGCTTTCTCTTTTTTCTTCTTTTCCACTTCCTCTTCTTCTCTTTTTGGTGCTAGAACAAGGAGCCAAGAAGGTCACTGGACCTTGAAGCAGAGGAACAGAGGCGGTGATGGCAGGAAAACTAACAAACAATTACACTCTTACTGCTAATCCAGCAGAACCCGGAAATCAATCTGGCAAAGCCAACATCAGTCACAGTTTCAGGACTGTTCAGTGTTATAAGCTCCTCAAACAGAAAGTCATCAAAAGAAACCATTGGGGATAGAGGTTAATTAAATACATAAATAGAACCTGGCTTCTTGGAAAGTCCTAGAGGGAGCCTAGAAATAAAAATTTTCACTTGCACTTTTTGGGTTGTTTGTTTTGTTTTGGGTACTTTAATACCCAGAACTTTATCTTTTAAGTAAAAACTACTATTTTTAAAACATTATTCTTTCAAAGTGAAAGTAGCTCAGTTGTGTCTGACTCTTTGTGAACCCATGGACCATACCATACAGGCCATGGAATTCTCCAGACCAGAATACCAGAGTGGGTAGCCTTGACTTTCTCCAAGGGATCTTCCCAACCCAGGAATCGAAACGGGGTCTCCTGCATTGCATGCAGATTCTTTACCAACTGAGCTATAAGGGGACTCTTTAATATTAATAATTTCCTTGGACTATTCAAATTCTTTCCCAAGTTTTCTACAATTTTGATCAGTTACTCCTCATGGCTTTGATTCAATTAAACTTGTCAGGTTGTGTACTAAGCACCTGCTACGTACCAAGCACTGTGCTGGTAAAAATGAGTGTGACATCATTCCTGTGCAGCACAGCTCATGGCCCAGCAGGAAAGTCAGAGACATATAGAAGTAGCAATAGGAGATGTGTCAGAATTGACTTAGGTACCTTGTACCACAAGAGCACAGAAGAGGAAGGAGGTAACAGTACCTGGAATACCCTACACAAAAATCTGTTGCCTGAGCTAGACCCTGAAGAGACAGCAGATCACCAAGAAAAATGAGGGGGTGGGGAGTAAAGTGGAGTCCAGACCCAGACCACAGGAGGCACAGAGAGATCTGCAAAAGGCCATGGAGAATTCAAGGACCATCAAGAAGCTTGAGCACGAAGAAGTGAGCTGGAGTGAGGGCTTTTGAGAACATGAGATGAAATCTGGGAGTACCTAGACTTTCCCTTGTATTATAAAGGCCACAGGGAAGGTGCAGAGGTCTTTGTGTCCAACAAAGACCATTCCAAACATAGAGAGCGAGCTGAAGCACAGAGATGCAAGAAAGAACTGCAAGGGTTTAAGAAGAAAGGAGGTGGGCCTGCAAAGAGCTGAGGCAGGAAGTTGCTTCTGTACAAACATCTCGGGGTTCCATCCGTCTCCTCAAATGCCCTGGGCACTTCAGTTGAATTTCACACACGATATGCATAATTTCTTCCCTCCACACCTACTCCCCAGCAATTAAGAAGAGGGATGGGCAGAGCAGACAGAGCTGAAACAAGATGGCCTTGGATGCTGAACAGAAAGGACTTGGAAGATGAAGATCTGAGGGTAATTAGGGCTCCTGGGTTTGCACAGCTGTGCATCCTAGGGTTGACTTCTGGCAAGTGAATTGACTTCCTGTGGCTGATTCTAACTCAGTGGGAAGCTATCAGAATCAGTGCTTACTTCCTCTTCCTAGAGAAATGTTTCTGGTGGGATGACTTTCTCATGAAGCCGCCAGGGCCAGTGACTGAGCAGCCTCGAGAGCTGGGACATCAGCATCGGGCAGCTGGGGTCTGACTCCTGCATTAGTCCTGGCTCACTGTGCCATCTCAGGTGTGTCAGCTAAACTGTTTACATCAATCCAGTGTTGTTATGGAAAGGACAACATATAGGTGGTGACTGTAAATCTCTTAATCCAATGCCTGCCATGTGGAACATGATAAATACTGGTAGGTTAATTCACCAACAACTATTATAGCTCCTGATACCTTGGTTTTTTCCTTAAGTTTATTTTTATTGACATAGAGTTGATTTACAATGTTGTGTTACTTTCAGGTACATAGCAAAGTGACTTAGTTATATCAATACATACGTATGTATCTCTGTTTCACAGATTCTTTCCTCGTATACGTCATTACAAAATACTGAGTATAGTTCACCATGCGATGCAGCAGGTCCTTGTTGTTTACCTGTTTCATAGTAGTGTTCTTGCCTGGAAAATCCCATGGACGGAGGAGCCTGGTGGGCTGCAGTCCATGGGGTCGCTAGAGTCGGACATGACTGAGCGACTTCGCTTTCACTTTTCACTTTCATGCATTGGAGAAGGAAATGGCAACCCACTCCAGTGTTCTTGCCTGGAGAATCCCAGGGACGGGGGAGCCTGGTGGGCTGCCATCTATGGGTCGCACAGAGTCGGACACGACTGAAGCGACTTAGCAGCAGCAGCAGCAGCAGTGTGTATCTGTTAATCCCAAACTTCTAATGTATCCCCTGCTTTCCCATTTGGTAACTGCAAGTTCGCTTTCTGTGGCCTTGAGTCTATTTCTATTTTGTATAAGTTCATTTGTATCATTTTTTGATCCCACATATAAGTAATATCATACAGTATTTGTCTTTAACTTATTTCACACAGCATGGTAATCTCTAGGTTCATCCATGTTGCTGCAAATGGCATTATTTCATTCTTTTTTATGGCTGAGTGATATTCCACTCTATAAATATACCATATCCTCTTTATCCATTCTTCTGTTGAAGGACATTTAGGTGGCTTCCATGTCTTGGATATTATTCATGGTGCCATGAACATTGGGGTACATGCATCTTTTCGAATCATGGCTTTCTCCAAATATATGCCAAGAAGTGGGATTGCAGGATAATAGTTCTTGATACTTTGGAAAATGATGTTTGCATTTTTTAGTAGCTATGATATCCATAGCTGATCTCTGATCCACTGGATCCACATTAATATTGAGTGGAATCAGGCAAGGATAATTACCCCACTTTTACAAATAAGGAGATAGGCTCATAGATCCCAAAGGTTACACAGCGAATACAAAGTAAAATCTTCAGACCAGGTTTTCAGTGCTTTACAATGTATCACCCCTCCTTCATTCACTCTTTTCTTCCACAAATACATATTGAGTTTCTGTGATGAGGCAGTTCCTGTGCTGAATGTAGTATTCTAGGTCCTAAGGATAGAGGCTTAAATAGCCCAAAATCTTGTCCTTTGTGCTTATTTTCTTCCATTTTAAGAGACTGAAGCTCTTTTATTCAGCTCTTTCAGTGGAAAATAGTAGAGACTCTGGTACAAAGTCAATGCTCATTGAGTATACAGAAAGACCTTTACTCTGAAAATCCAGAGGCATGTGTAATGCATGAACTTGCAAGTCTAGTAGTTTAGTTATAAATCTCAGTTCTGGGTGACTTTGGGCAGCTCCCTTAATGTCTCTGATCCTGTGTCTTTATCTGGAAAACAACTGGTGATACTTGACTTCAGGACTTATTTGAGGGTTAGAAAAGACAGCCTATTGAAAACACGTGGCATTACATGCTACATGCTGGCACACAGAAGATGCTCAGTCAACGGCAGCAGTTATCACAGAGGCAAAGCTGCAAGGAGAGGTGGTGATGACGGGAGCTTTCCAAGCATGGGAGCCATGCAGCAAAGCCATCCCCAACTAGAATTATGGCTAGAGTCTCCCAACAGGTTTGGCCACACTGAACACAGGCTGCTTTCTCAGAGAGAGAGAACCTTTGAGGCCCTTCCCTTCCCCCCTGCCATGGGAGGTAGGACCAAGCCAAAGCTTTTCAGAACTATGGAGTTTCACTCTGAGGCTGAGTCATGCTGACTCAAACCCAGTACAACTTGTTACAGGTTGTTAAGGTACAGAGTCTGGCTTTCTGTCCCTTTGCTACAAAGGCCAGAGTTGCACGCGTAGGACAGAAACATCAACACAGGCTCCAAGCCTCTGTTTGCTCTCAGATTGGCCAATGTGTCCAGCACCACCAACCCCAGGTTTCCACTTTCCACATCAAAGACCGGAAACGCAAGCAAATGAAGTCATCAGTGTGCATTGATTTGAAGGTGAGCTTTGAGCTTCCAACCCAGGATTTTAGATTATTTGCAGCATTTTTAGTAAGGACTTAGTTTATTCACTGCATAGTTTTGACAAGAATAAAAGCACTAAAAAAAGAACTAAAGCTTACAAATCCGAAAACTAAAAAATGGAAATAACCCTAATGACAGATTAATAGGAAAAAGGTTAAGTAAAATTGTGGCACACTCAGATACTGGAATACATGCAGTCCCTAAGCCAGTGTTGGATTTTGTGAATCAGAACGTGTCTAAGATATAACATGTAAAAACACAAATTAGAAGACTTTCCAAAAGCATGATTCTAGTTATTGAATATATATGATCTATACCTAAAAGATGACATATGGGATTATAAAGTTTATTATTTTGCACTTTGTGTATATCCACATTTGCATACTATATGCTCATAATCATTTATATTAAAGTGTTTTAAAATTTAGCAAGTAGCTTAAGCAACTTTCAGTCAGTTTTGTTCTGAAAAGTTAAAAAACAGACAAATTCAAGAACGAAGTTAAGAAGCTCATCCTTTATGAAGTTCTAGTTATCGCTACAGACACAAAATGGTTAAAGATTGCTAAACACATGCTGAGTCAAGGATGTCTTAGTTGCCAAATATTTGGAGAACAATGTTAAATGGAAGAAAAAAAAGCAGGATTGTTTGAGCCAGGAAATCAAAGTGTTAATACTAACTCTGCCACTAAGTGGCTGTCAAACTTGACTAGCTTATTCTCTCTATTTTTCAGTGTTTCCACTTGCAAAGTGAGGGAAGATATTTTCTTCACTCATTCATTATTCAGGAAATATTTCTTGAGGATCTGCTACAAATCGGTGCTACTTTAGACCCTGGGGACAGAGCAATGGATAAAGAGTTGTGGCTTCTGCAGAAGGCAAACCACAGAAGACTAATCAAATAACTATGTAAAGTATCAATAGGATATTGTACTATGAAGAAGTACAAGGCAGGGTAAGGACAAAAGGAGCAGTTGCAAAGTCTCTAAAGAGGTGATTCGAAAGGAGATAATTGGGTTTCCTAGCTGGCTCAGTCAGAGAAGGCAACGGCACCCCACTCCAGTACTCCTGCCTGGAAAATCCCATGGATGGAGGAGCCTGGAAGGCTGCAGTCCATGGGGTCGCTGAGGGTCTGACACGACTGAGCGACTTCACTTTCACTTTTTACTTTCATGCATTGGAGAAGGAAATGGCAACCCACTCCAGTGTTCTTGCCTGGAGAATCTCAGGGATGGGGGAGCCCGGTGGGCTGCAGTCTATGGGGTCACACAGAGTCGAACATGACTGAAGGGACTTAGCAGCAGCAGCAGCAGCTGGCTCAGTGGAAGGAATCTGCCTGCCAATGAAGGAGATATGGGTTCGATCCTGGATCTTCTGGAGAAGGAAATGGCAACCCATTCCAGTATCCTTGCCCGGGAAATCCCATGGACAGAGGAGCCTGGCGGGCTACAGTCCATCAGGTCGCAGAGAGTCAGACATGACTGAGCTCAACATGACGATGGACTAAATGAAACACAGGAGCAAATTGCTGGTATGCAGGAGGAAGGGTGTCCAGGAGAAGGGTGTCCAGGCAGAGGGAACTGTACATGCAAAGCCCTGAGGCGGGAGCGTGGCTGGATCCAGGTGAGGGGTGGTGGAACTGAAGTCAGTTCTTTTCCACTACAGTTTAACCAAACAGAGAGCACCAGAGAGCTTGTCGGCAAGCTCAAAACGTGCCACTGTACCTGAAACTCAAAGTCCAAGGCCTCCACACCACGAGTCATTTACAGAAACTTCATCAGCCCCAGCCTAGGGCTTTGAAGGCCCGCTGTGCAACTATTAGCTTATCCCACTTAACAAACAGTGACGCAGTCACCAGGCATGTTTTTGCCCAAGCAGGTGATGATTTTCTCTCCGCTGACTCCAGTCAAGGACTTTCCGCTTCCAGATTTCAGGCTCCAGGTGACGTCGGGCACAGGGGGTCAGGTGGCGTGTGGAACAGGTCACGCGCCAGGCAGGTGACATGATCAGCTCGAATTTCAAAGAGCCCACTCTTCCGCCCCTGTGTCAAAACACACAGCTTGAAGGCTGCAAGCAGAGTAAGATGATTCATCAATTTCCAAACCCTTGGGAAAAGAACCTATTGTTTAGACTTTTTTTAAAATATGTTTTGCTAACCCCTACAGAGGTAGCTATAACTCAGGGAGATAAACTTGGATGAAGGTAAGGGCAAAATAAAATAAAAAGCAATTACTGTCATCCATAATTATAGGCCTTATCATTTATTGTGTACTAATACTTGCATTTCCAAGCAGATACCATTAATTAGTGAAATAACAAGGCAATTTGCATTCATCCTGATTCAGAAGAATTCAAACTACTTCGACAGATCAAACATAGGTAACTCAACCTTATTAATTTTTGTCTTTTTAAAAGATGGGAAAATTGAGCCAGAGAAAATTAATAGACCATGAAAAGAAGTGAGTGTATACAAAGTTTCATAGAAATCACATTGTCAACAAGGATAACGGTTCATTGAGACAATTTGTAGAGATGGGCTAGAGAAGGAAGACAGAGAAAGACAGGAGGCTAGAAGATTAGTTTAAGATCTCAGGAGTACCATCAGCTTTGACATGGGATCAGATCACTCTGAGTCAATTTCCCCTTCTATGAAATGGGACTATCATTTCCCTGCGTGACATGATTGTTCTGAAGAATAAATGAGAAACACATGTGCCTACAAAGTAGGTGTGGTTTGTAACATGAATGGATGCTGTCCAGGTGCCAGAAGAAAAAAAAAAAAAGTGCCCTTTAAGGAGAAGAAAGAAGTTCTGTATTGACCTTGAGTGTTTGGGGCTAAATATTTTTGGAACAAGAGAGGCTGGGGTCACACAGCCAGAAGGAAATCTAGTTCATCTTAAGGAGCAATGTCAGAGGTCTAGCTGGATATCTAGTCTGTGGCAAGAGGTATAATCCTCACAGTTTCATCTTCCAGAAAAGTGATCCAGCCAAGAGAGTTTGGAACAGAGTGAGATGTGCTCTCAATAATCCAACAACTTGGTTCTGGATTGAATTTGATGTATGAGAGTGTTTGTTGGCCAATTTTTATATAATGTTAGCTTTGTGACCCAGAGAAGTCCTTATGACTAAAATGTTCAGTTGTGTACAATTAGAACTTGCAGCATATTTATGAAAAGTGACATTCATAAGAACTTTTCTTTATGCATATTAAGAAAACATCTGTATAGGATGAGCGTAAATAGCACACTTGAGCAGGAGTGTTTTTTCCCATGTTAAATTTATTTTCCTTTAATAGAGGTCAATTGGTATAAAGCAAATGTCTCAATAAACCTGAGACACAATCTAGTAAGGGGTCTTTGCTTTTAAAACTAAAGAAAGAGATCTGAGAGAGACGTTTTCCCCAGATCACGAAGCATTTATAGTATTTTAGTCAGAACTCTGAGTCAGGTCTTCTGGGACCCTCCACAGCATTGCTCTTCATGGATGTACCTTCCTATGTGTCTAAGGGTAGGAGGACTGTCATTTCTGAGTCTTAAGTTTTGACCACCCAAGAGCTTCATGCTTGAAAGAAATAAATGAAAGGAGATGTCATTAAGCAAGAGTAACATGGTGTTTGGACTCAGGGACCTGATTTTAAGACCTTTACCTGTACTTTTTGGTTGTGATCCCAGATACATCAGTCAAATTCACTACATCGTTTTCCCCATCTGATCAATATGAATAATGGAGACAACGTCACTGGTTTGTTAGAGCATCAAACTTAAAGAGATTACAAAGAATTTCCTGGCGGTCCAGAGGTTAGGGCTCTGAGTTTCCACTGAAGTGGGTAGAAGTTCGATCCCTGGTTGGGGAACTAAGATCTCACAAGCTACACGGCATGGCGTAAACAAATAAATACGGTATACACTTTAAAATGAGAGCGATAAGTCTACATATGAAAGGTGCAGATAGACGAAACCAGAAAAAAAGTTTTTCTTCTTCTTTTACTCAGTCTTCCTCATGATGCCATTATTATTATTATTACTATTCTTGTGCAAGCAAAGAGCCTCTCATTTCATCTAGTTCTTCATCACACATATCTGATTTGATTTTCTTTATTGGGTTCTAGGAGGATGAAGACAGTCTTTATATTGGCGTTACCTTTCTTAGAGCAGCATTTGTCTTTCTGAACAACCTGAGTGAAGGCAGGAAACAGGATGGTGAGAGGCTCTGCGTTTATCCCTATTCATCAATTACTAGAAAAAATGTAAGGATTCCACACTTTCCCCACCTGCTGCTTGCCAGGAACTGTAATAGCCTATGCTATTGCCTTGAATTACTTGTGATAAGAAGGGAGTGTTTGTTAAATATTATCCAGCTAGTAATACCCGTATTTGTATAGGACACCTGTTATCCAAAGGTTTCACTTTACCCTACAAGTATCTCATTATCGAAAAGGTATATCCCAGTGCCATCAATTGTTACATCTCTGCCTCAATTTCCAAAAGAGGCAAGACTCTGGTGGCCCTTCTAAGGCTATTATTGCACCTCTTAGAATACATTGTGTCACAGTCTGAAAGGAGATATTACTTTCCTGTTGAGATCAGGGTGACAGTGATGTAGGAAGACTGGGCTGGGCTCAGAAAATCCATGATTCTATGATGCTGGTGGATGGTGGTTATTACTACGATGATGCTTTTGATCACCTAGCGCCTGGCCTGCAATTCTTACGTCCTCGCTGATTTAGTCCTAACTGAAATACCTGGTTAGGGTATTTCTGACGTGAGTGGCAAAGAACCAACAAAGAAAGATAAAAATAAAAGAAAATATCATTATCCCATCTAAAGCACTTCTGGCAGTCGGATGCTTCCAGAATTGGCCCCACAACCTTGAAATTCTGCCATCTTCAGCCTGTCAGCTGTTGCAGTTTTATCTTAATGAGTACAGGTGACTGTTGTAATTCCAGGCAACACATCCTCACATAACAATGTGCAACATTAGAAAAGGGGAATAAATGTTGCTTTTTGAGTTCTTATTTAAGAATGAGAAAGATTTTCCAGAAGACTTTCCTCCACATCTCGGTAATCTATGCCCATTTCTGGGTCATTCACAAGCAAGAGACAGAATACCACACCTGGTCTACATTGGCCAACACACATGCATGCGTGTGTGCACACACACACACACACACACACATACACACCCTCAGACCCCATCTCATGATTAGGGGGACTGAAGAGGGACTCAGACTCCATTAAAGCAAAAGAATGATAATTAACCCATCATCATTAGGATCCCATTAGCAAGGAAAAAGGAAAACTGTTGGGTAAGCAGCTATTAGTTGTTGTTGTTTAGTTGCAAAGTCTTATCAAATTCTTGCGAATCCATGGACTGTAGCCCACCAGGCTCCTCTGTTCATGGAATTTCCTAGGCAGGAATACTGGAATGGGTTGCTGTTTCCTACGCCAGGGGATCTTCCTGACATGGGGATTGAACCCTCATTTCCTGCATTGGCAGGCAGATTCTCTACCACTGAGCTACCTGGGAAGCCACATTTTACAAATGAAGAAGCAGAGGTTCAGGGTAATTATTCTAATTGCAGGATAGATTGACCACAGTCACAAAGAACTTTACAATAACAGTGGCGTAACACAATAACATTGAATTTCTCACTCACGTCATAGTCCAGTGATGGTCGTGGGGAGCAGACAGGATACTCCTTCCTCCATGTAGTCATCTGGGGACCAAGGCACCTTCCTCCAATGCGTACATCTTCCTCTACGTACCTGGATTCCTCTTGTGAAGCTCGAAATTGACAATGAGCAGGAGGATGGTCCATGGAAACTCATGATGGGTGCTTATCACTCAGCTCACATCCCAGGGGCGATAACTCAGTCCCTTAGCCATACCTAACTGCAAGGAGGCTGAATGTGTACTGAGAAAGGAAAGTAACCCTTTTCCCTAGTCACAGAGCAGATCTGGACCCAGGAGTGGAGCCACACTGCCTCTTATCCTAAGGATGATGTTAGCTGCATGGCCTTATTAGCTATCAGGTCATCTAAATTCCCTCTAAAAGTGTTTCCTGCTGCAACCATCTATATTGAATCTCTGCTCCCATAATGGTACCTAAAGTGCCTTTGTGAAATTCACCCCAGATCTTGCCTCAAGCCTCAATCCCTCGGACCTCTCAGTGACACTGGATTACTTTGGCTCCCTGTTATAGAAACGCCATCTACCCTCTATTCTCAGATACATTCCTTTCCTTTGTTCTCATCCATCGTTCTTTCCCTTGGACCATTTGCTTTCCCCACTGGCCCCCTTTTTCTCTTCCTCCCAAATATCAGTCCACATGCCTATGGTTCTCTTGTTGTGGAAAAGACTATCTACAACGATGACTACGATTCCAAACTCTGTGTCATCTTCTGCAAAATTCACGTAGTTCCTCTGAATGGAGGAGATGGGATAGTAACCTAGAATTCTAACTCTACCGACACTCTTGTCCATTAAGTCCTGCTGCCTGTGACAATGTCACTAAGTCTAGTACATTTCTTCCATAGCCTCTCTTTTAAAATTATTTGTTTTAATTGAAGTATTGTTGTTTTACAATGTCGTGTTACTTTCTACTGCACAGCAACATGAATTAGCCATATGTATACATATTTTATCTCCTCCCTTTTGGACTTCTTTCCCATTTAGGTCACTGCAGAGCATTAAGTAGAATTCTCTGTGCTATACACATACAGTATATTCCCTTCAGCTGTCTGTTTTATGTGGATCTGTTAGCTGCTCAATCATGTCTGACTATATGACCCATGGACTATAGCCCGCCAGCCTCCTCTGTTTATGGAATTCTCCAGGAAAAGAATATTGGAGTGGGGAGCCATTCCCTTCTCCAGGGGATCTTCCCAACCCAGGAATCAAATCCAGCTCTCCTGCATTGCAGGCAGATTCTTTACACTTTGAGTCATCAGGGAAGCCCAAAAGAATGCTGAAGTGGGTTGCCATTTCCAATGTCGATCCTCCCCACCCAGGGGTCAAACCCAAATCTCCCGTATTGGCAGGTGGACTCTTGACCACTGTGCCACCAGGAAAGCCTCAGGAAGCCCTATCTATTTTACACATAGCATCAATAGTGTATATGTGCCAACCCCAATCTCCCAGTTCCTTCCATCCCACCTGTTCCCCGCTTGGTATCCATACGTTTGTTCTCTATATCTGTGTCTCTATTTCTGCTTTGGAAATAATGTCATCATTTTCCTAGATTTCCATAGGTTTCCTAGATCCCATTTTCCTAGATTTCCATAGATTTCCTAGATCCCATTTTCCTAGATTTCCATAGATTTCCTAGATCCCATTTTCCTAGATTTCCATAGATTTCCTAGATCCCATTTTCCTAGATTCCACATATATGCATTAATATCTGATACTTGCTTCTCTCTTTCTGACTTACTTCATTCTGTAAGATACTCTTAAAGCTATATTTGTTCCTTGCTCATTCATGCCACAGAAGAGATTCTCAAGCATCTGATAAGGAAAACAGCCTCCTTCCTTAGTTGTAAGGAAAAGAGTGTGGCAGAGGATAAGATGGTTAGATAGCATCACTGACTCAATGGACATGAATTTGAGCAAACTCCAGGAGATAGTGAAGGGCAGAAGAGCCTGGCATGATGCAGTTGATGGGGTCACAAAGAGTTGGACACGACTTAGTATATGTGCTGCCGAAGCGAGCACTGGACACGACTTAGTGACTGAAAAAATAAATAAATAGTCTGTATTCTAATTGAGTCCATTATCTGTCTTCACCTTGTCAGCTATTATCATCTTGCAAAAATTTTACTTTCATACTAACCAAGACAGAAGTCTATTTCTGTCCACATAGATTGGATTATCATTCTCTCCATGATTTAAACTTTGTTAGGTGTAAACTTTGTTTGGTGGGGCTTTTAAAAGGTCCTGTACATCAAGGTTTGAAAAAAGTGTTCCAGATCAATGGAGCACCATCTGCCAGGATTAGTCTCATTGCTCCAGCAGTTGCTTTTGGCTTTGCTGTCTCATGAGTGGCATCCAATCAATCTTCATGGAAAGTAACATGATAGAAGAGATGAACACAGGGCTTGGGTGTATTCATTTATCCAACTAGCATTGCTCAGTAAATTAAGCACGTACTAGGTAGTCGTTTCCACCAGTTGCCTCTGTGGAGGGATGTCAGGAGGATGCAATAAAGTAGAAGTTAAGCCTTTAGAATAATTTCTGACCTACAGTAAGTGAGCCATCCTATTTGCGTCCTACATCCCATTTCTTCTTAATAAATGAATGCATGAGTGAATTTGCAAATTCATTTCTCCTATGACGTTCTTCAGTTGTATCTCTCCTCTAAGTACTTTGCACTGGTCATTCCTCACAATCTGCCTCTTGGTCCAAGGGCTGAATATGATGCCCAGTAAATTCTGCTCTGAGTGGATTGTGTGAACTCTTGGGGGTTTTGTTTGTTTGTTTGTTTGTTTGTTTTAATTTATTTATTTTAATTGGAGGCTAATTACTTTACAATATTGTAGTGGTTTTGCCATACATTGACATGAATCAGCTACGGGTGTACTTGTGTGCCAAATCCTGAACCCCCCTCCCACCTTCCTCCCCATCCCATCCCTCAGGGTCTTCCCAGGGCACCGGCCCTGAGCGCCCTGTCTCATGCATCGAACCTGGACTGGCGATCTATTTCACGTATACATATACACATATACATGTTTCAGTGCTATTCTCTCAAATCATCCCACCCTCGCCTTTGACCCTACCTACCACCTCTGCTTTATGCTTTTCATTCAACATTGATTAGGCAAATTTTTATGAAGTACCTGCTACAGGCTTGGCACTGAACGGGGGCCTGTGTATACAATGGTGGCCATGATAGATATGGCATCTCTGCTTTAAGTAGGAAAGAAGCAGTTACAATTAACTGTGATAATGGGTAAGCTTGGAACAGGGTGGTATGGGAGAACATATTCAAAGCAGAGAAAATAAACACATTAACACAATATTCTCCTTATCCCACAGCTCTGGGTTAATGACCTCTTTTCCTTGTGTCTAGTTAAATCCTACTCATTTTAGGGTTGTGTTGGTTGTGGTTACAAGGATAAATAAAAACTCAAAATGACAATTAGCAAAGGATAGTTTTTTTGGCCCATAAGACTGAAAGGTCCAAGAACAAATATTAATAATTTTAGGGGAAGCTCCTGGAGGAGAAAATGGAAACCCACCCCAGTATTCTTGCTTGGAAAGTTCCATGGATAAAGGTGCCTCATGGGCTTCTGTCTATGGGGTCATTAAGAGTCAGAAACAACTGAGCAACTGAGCGTGTGCGTGCATGCGTGCGCGCGCGCGCGCACACACACACACACACACACACACACATATAGTGATGAGATAAGACCATGAAGTCCTTTCTCTCCATTTCTCTGCCCCAGTCACTCAGCATTGGCACCCTTATCGCAAGCTCCCCCCCTCATGGCACCAAAATGATTGCCAATGGGATTCACACTAACTAGTTCACAAAAAACAAAGAGATGTGCATTGAATATAAGTCCTGACTTTGGTTGAATGGGATCCCCTTAACTCTTCTAGCTGCTCCATGGCCAGGTAGAATTTCTACCTATGTGTTTCTGTACACAACAACAGTACATGAACCGTGAACTTCCAGATGTTCAAGTTGGATTTAGAAAAGGCAGAGGAACTGTTGGGCCATTGAAAAAGCAAAAGAGTTCCAGAAAAATTTCTACTTTTGCTTTATTGGCTACACTAAAGCCTTTGACTGTGTGGATCACAACAAACTGTAGAAAATTCCTAAACAGATGGGAATACCAGACCACCTGATCTGTCTCCTGAGAAATCTATATGCAGGTCAAGAAGTAAGAGAACTGGACATGGAACTACAGGCTGGTTCCAAATAGGAAAAGGAGTACGTTAAGGCTGTATTTTGTCACCCTGCTTATTTAACTTACATGCAGAGTACCTTATGTGACGTGCTGGGCTGGATGAAGCACAAGCTGGAATCAAGATTCCCGGGAGAAATGCCAATAACCTCAGATACGCAGATGACATGACCCTTATGGCAGAAAGCAAGGAAGAGTTAGAGACTATTGATGAAAGTGAAAGAGGAGAGGGAAAAAGTTGGCTTAAAGCTCAACATTCAGAAAACTAAGATCATGGCATCTGGTCCCATCACTTTATGGAAAATAGATAGGGAAACAATAGAAACAGTGAGAGACGTTATTTTTCTGGGCTCCAAAATCACAGCAGATGGTGACTGCAGCCATGAAATTAAAAGACGCTTGCTCCTTGGAAGAAAAGCTATGACCAACCTAGAATGTGTATTAAAGAGCAGAAACTTTACCAACAAAGTTCTTTCTAGTCAAGGATATGGTTTCTCCAGTAGTCATGTATGGATGTGAGAGTTGGACTGAATGGATCCAACTCAGCAGTTCAATGCCAAAGAATTGATACTTTTTAACTATAGTGTTGGAGAAGGCTCTTGAGAGTCCCTTGGACTGCAAGGAGATCCAACCAGTCCATCCTAAAGGAAATCAGTCCTGAATATTCCTTGGAAAGACTGATGGTGAAGCTGAAACTCCAATATTTTGGCCACCTGATGCGAAGAACCGACTCATTGGAAAAGACCTTGATGCTGGGAAAGATTGAAGGCAGGAGGAGAAGGGGATGACAGAGGATGATATGGTTGGATGGAATCACCAATGCAATGGACATGAGTTTGAGCAAGCTCTGGGAGTTGGTGCAGTCCATGTGGTCTCAAAGAGGAGGATACAACTGAGCGACTGCACTGAACTGATTTCTGTGTATTGAACTTAGTATTGAGCCTCATGCCTTCCCTCTAGACCCAGGAGCAAGGTCAATTCTCCTAAAATATACGATCTGCCTGAGGGAGGAGACACATGATAGGCATTGTGTGCCCTCTACAGATTTATGGTTATTGCCAAATTGCTGAACAAATTGGATTCTAATCTAACTCCAGCCAGCAGAAAACAAAGTTGCCATTTCTGTATATCCTCACCAACACTCGGTATTTTCTTAAACTTATTTATTAATACTAAAATAATGTAAAATGGAATATTATTGTTGATGGGCCATTCTTGCCTCCTTTTTCATAAGTTGCCAGTTTACTTATTTTTTTAATGTCTGTTCCATGATTGGGTTTCCTCTCTGATTTATTTTTTATACCAACTTTTTGTCCATAACATGTTTTGATAATAATTTTTACTGGTCTGTGTCATTCCACTTGGCTGTTGGTCCATTTGTTGTGTAGATGCTTTGAATGTCAAGGTATTCAAAGTTAATCAATCCTTTCCTTTTTGGTTTGGTCTTTTTATGGCTTACTAAAAAAAAATCCTTTTCTACCCAGTACAGTAAAAACAAAAACCTCTTTTATTTTCTTTGACAAGTTTTAAAGTTTAGTTGTTCACCCTTAGATCCTTAATTCACCTGGCATTTGTTTTTGTGGATGGTATGAGATAAGGAGTTTTTTTATGCAATTTGGATGATCAACTTTTTTAGTACTTTATATTGACTGGTCCGTTCACTGATAATTTTTCAAGGGCTAGTCTCCATTTATGAATGAGTTTATTCCTGGCCTCAGCTGGACTCACACAGGTGCAAGTCATGGATGCTTTATACATCTTTCAGAGTGACATCCAGTTTGTGGATCTAAAACTAATTTTTATGTCAGTAACTCTAGGAAACCTATGCCAGAGAGGACCTGTAAGCTCAGATCCCATGGCCTCCAGTTCAGTTCAGTTCAGTTAAGTCACTCAGTCATGTCTGACTCTTCAAGACCCCATGAACCACAGCACGCCAGGCCTCCCTGTCCATCACCAACCCCCGGAGTCCACCCAAACCCATGTCCATTGAGTCGGTGATGCCATCCAACCATCTCATCCTCTGTCGTCCCCTTCTCCTCCTGCCCTCAATCTTTCCCAGCATCAGGGTCTTTTCAAATGAGTCAGCTCTTCGCATCAGGTGGCCAAAGGTAGAGGCTTAAGTTCTGATTGCTCATGAGAGACATTTCTTATCCACTCAGGACCCTTTTAATATAAGTGGAAACCCTTACAGGATCCTGTATTTGCAAGGCATACATTTCATCTCCACACTGTACTCGGACTCAAGCTTTGATCTTCCTAATCACATAGGGAGCATTCAAACCTTGACCATCAACCGCAAAATTCTATTCTGCATCCATTATCCAGACACAAGTTGCCATAATGTCATTCAGATATTTCTCACTGTGACATATTTGAGTTTCTTCTTAACTTACAGTGTTTAAAGATTTATCTTTCTTTTGAGCTTTTGTCTATGCACGTTTAAAAAAGCTTACTTATATATACTTTATGTGAGGTTGTACTGCTTTACTTTGATTTTCATGTTATTAAAAATTAAATCTCAAAGTACATCTCTTATTTTAATCTAGCTAGCTAGTTAGCTAACTCTGTCACCTAGGTGACATAGGGTGAATTCCTTATGGGCTTGGATTTTAGCTCTTTTATTAATTTGGTAATAAACACGAATATTGGTAAGTTCAAATAACCCCACAATTAAGAGTACTAGAAAGTGATAAGTATTCTGAGCTGCAATTTCCTCATCTAAAAATGGTGATACCAATCTCATCTCTCAGAAATATCATGCAGATGAAGTAAAACAACTCATTAAAAAATCAGTACAATGTCTGATTTATAACAAACAACAAACAAAAGCAGAAGGAAAATAATCTTCAACAAATGCCAATCAGTATCATCAAGAAATTTGTGAAATGAGTATATGAGTAAATGAAAAAACCTTAGCAATTTACACCTTGAGGGTTGTGTATCCCCAACTCCAGAAAGCTGAGTTTTCTGTGTGGAAACAATGGATTATATTCTGTAACTAAAGGCATGTGGGCCTCCTCTGGTATCCAGGCCCTCTAGCAGTATTCCCCAGCATTTTTGGCACCAAGGACCAGTTTCATGGAAGGCAATTTTTTCTACAGAGCAGGGATATATGAGCAGTGCAGAACAGCTGTAAATACAGCTGAAGCTTCGCTCACTTGCCCGCCGCTCATCTCCTGTGGTGTGGCCTGGTTCCCAACAGGCCATGGACTGGTACTGATCCATGGCCTGAAGGTTGGGGACCACTGACCCAGAGAATATCCCGGTCAGGCTGCCTGTCCTTGGGAATCAGGTAGCACTTCCCGGCTTCCCTCCACACTGATGCAGAGTGACAGCTCTCTCCCCTCCTTCTACTTGTCAGATGAACTAGAACTGCAGGGGTAAAAGCTCCCCATCTCCTTTAGGAATTTTTTTACCAGCATATAATGTGCCACTTGCACATTATCTCAATGTCATATTTTCTAATATTAGAAGAGAAAGAGCAATTGGGGTTAATAGGTAGAGAGCTAAAGTTGAAGAATAAAAGCAGGTTAATACCATATTAAGAACAAAGATTTGAGTGAGGCAGCTCTTCTATGGAGATCTAAAAAACCACTTCCCATTGCAAATGCGTGGTGTTCAGGCTCTAATCTAAGTGTTACAAGCTCATCAAATATTTCCACCCAGTGGGCCTCACCCAGACTACATTCCTCAACCAGGCTTTAAAGTTTTCTCTTCTTGAGAGTGGAGGGGAAAATCAGAGTAGTGTCTCATAAAAGTGTGTCTTGTTTGGGAAACGGAAATGAGGCTGGGTGACCAGGGGGTGGGGGGAGTCAAGCCTGTGACTTTCTCCTTTGGGTTTTTCCCACAGTGACCCTGGCAGTATTTCCATGGACCTCTGTCCAAAAGCATGAGAAATGGCCAGAAGGATGGTGAGGGGGTGGGCAACAGGTAGCCTTGGTGAGAAATTGGGGAAAAGACATGATAAATGCCCTCTGCTGTCTGTATGGTGCTTGAGTTGAGGTAGACTTTACCCGTGATGCTTCCAAAACTCAAAGTGTATGCCATCAGTTAATGAGCCATCACTTACTGAACACCTGCTCTGTACCAGGATCTGTGCTGGCAGTGGAAATACCAGTGGAAATTTAGCACAAGTGAGTGCTATACCATATGCCAGTATGCAAGGTGCTTTATTTTTATTATCTCACCTAATTTTTGCAGTACTACAAGTGATTTTTACAGTATTATCTCAGGTACTTGAAATCTATAATGTGCTGTTTCCAAGTCACTAGAAAACAGAATTTCACTCAACATAGACGGCACAGTGATTTAATTGAAATAAACAGATTTTGTAGCTATATCTGGGGAAAGCAATGGCACCCCACTCCAGTACTCTTGCCTGGAAAATCCCATGGATGGAGGAACCTGGTAGGCTGCAGTCCCTGGGATTGCTAAGAGTCAGACACGACTGAGCGACTTCACTTTCACTTTTCACTTTCGTGCATTGGAGAAAGAAATGGCAACCCACTCCAGTGTTCTTGCCTGGAGAATCCCAGGGACGGGGGAGCCTGGTGGGCTGCTGTCTATGGGGTCGCACAGAGTCGGACACGACTGAAGGAAGCAACTTAGCAGCAGCAGCAGCAGCAGTAGCTATATCAGCCTAGGTTTAATTCCCAACTCTGCCATTTATTAGCTCTGGTACCATGGTCGATTGAATTCAAATTCTTCTAGACTCAATCTGCTCACACATAAAATGAGCTAATACTAACTACTTCATAGGATGCTCACAAGATTAAAATGAGATGTATTTACATAAAGCAAATTATAAGTTAACTTTTATTGAAGACTTTTCTTATTCTAATCATGTGCTAAATAATTTATAAACATCTTATTCAATCCTCACATCATGCCCTCTAGAATGCAAAGAATTTCAATTTCCTTTAAAGAAACTGAGGCTCATAAAGATTATTTTTTTGCCCAAAGCTATACAACTACTAAGTACCATGGTTGACACCCCAAGCCCATCTTACTTTACCCATGTTCGTAACTGCTGTCCTTCTAAGGATTAAGTTAATTTCCCCCATATTCTGTTTGCCTTCTTCTCTGCCCCACACAGATGCACATGCGTGCGCGTGCGCACACACACACACACACACACACCTACTGTCACTGGAATTAATCCACCTAAAAATTCATCTGGATAAGTCAATCTCAGGTCTTAAAATTGTGACTGTTTCTTGGAGGATTAAACTGTGCACCAGCCTTTTTTTTTTTAATTAGATGGATTTTCTCATTAGTGCACAGCCTTTTGAGCCTGCCTGACTTTGGCTGGAAATGACTCTCGTTTTCACTCACTGCATGAGCATGAGTGAATATGCATGGCATATTTAATGTTTTGGGGACTCATTTTCTTCTTTTAAAGAGAGAGGACCAGTTCTTCCTCAGAGGACTACTGAGAGGATTGAATAGGTTTCTGCAGTTGGACGTGACTGTCCTCTGACTGGCATCTAGGAGGGTCTTCAACAAACACAAGTCTCTTTCCCTGAAGAAAGTGAGGTTCAAGAACTGAAGCAAAGAGGGTTTGGTAAGTGCTGTGGTGAAGTGAAGTGAAGTAAACATCCCAGAGACCAACAAACCCTCAACAACAGACCCATATTTGGGCTAACCACACCCAGATTCACAGCAGCATACAAGTAGAACACACAAAAGGAATAAAAACACAAGTTGGCCTCCAGGTGATGAAGATATTTCTAGAAACCTAAAGTAGCAGGCTGTCCAGGTTCCTCAACACAGGGAGGCCTCCCTCATGGGGCACTGGACACACAGGCCAAGGCCCCTTTGAGCTCTTGGGGAGCTGTCCCTTAGGCTGAAGGAAAAGCAGGAAGCCCATTGGCTCTTGTGGAGCCTGGGAACCCTAGTTACTTCCCCAGGGGAGATAACTGGCAGCCTTAGCCTGAGTGATCTGAGATTGGATGAGCCATGATACCGAGTTCCAGTAAAACCCACACAGAATGTTCTGAACTTGTAACTAAGCCTGAGCTAAATAAACAACCCCCCCCCAGCACCCACCTCAAGGAGGATGGCTCTGTGCGGTATGGCCTAGTAATCTCTTGACTCAAAAAATCAAAGAGCCAAGAGGCTAGACTTTGTAGTTTTCAACACTATTTTAACAATTACATGTTCAGCCCATATTTCACGTCAGTCATTTTGTTAGGAGCTCTGTCAGATGGGAATGTGATTAAGTGCTTTCTCTGAAGCCTAGGGCCTTCTTGGGACCACATGGGGTGGGTTACGTAAAGGTGGAGCTGAGCAGATTGTGCCTGCCTGCTGCCCCCCTGGGTCAACCAGAACAGCTTCCCTTGTATCTGCTTTATTTTATTGGCCTTCTCCATAATATTTTATTGAAGAGATAAAAATGTAAAAATAAAAAGTCTTTTTTTTTTTTAAATGTGGAAACAGCATCTAGGGCAATGATTTGAAGTTAAAGGATGATGAGCATATAATTTAGAGAGAGGGAGAAAGAGATGATTTTTGTGTGTGTGTCAGATATTGTTTTCATTTAATTTTCACATGACCCTAGAAGGGAGAAGTATTATTAGTCTCATTTTAGAGAGGAGGTTCAGAGAATTTGAGTGAACCTACTCAAGCTATGTAGTCCAGTAGATATTTAATCCCAGGAATAGTGACATAATGGTGAATGCCCTTAATTGCCACGCTCTGCTGACCCCTCCCCCAAATCTCCCTTTGTGGCCATATCTGTCCTTGCTCTTTGTCATTTTCACCCTCTGTTCAGACGTTCCCTCCTCAGAGGGACCTTCCCTCCTCAGAGGGACCTTCCCTGACTACCCCATCTAAAAGAGCACCCTCTCTGGCCAGATTCTTCTTTCCACTGCTTCATTTTCTTTCTTAGCCCTTTTCCCAAAATAGAGCATATCCTGTATATATCTATTTATGATCTTTGATCTATAACCCCTAGAATGTCAGCTCCTTGAGGTCAAGGGCTTTGTATGTTTCCAGATCATGGTTCATCCCCGACAACTAGATTAGAAAAAGGCCCTGTGGGTATGTCAGGGGTTATACAAGTTGAAGAGGAAAAAAATCTGGATTGTGAAAGGCAGAATGATAGGGTCATAAGCCTAAAACACTGAGCCAAACAGCTTCAGTTTGAATCACAGCTTTGCTATCAATTAGCAGTGTAGTCATAAGAAAGCTTTGGTTTCCTCACTGGTAAAAGGGACTCAGTGCACTGTGAGAATTAAAGAGGCAATATACATTAATAAGTGGCTCTTTGATCATTTACTTCATTCATATTAATTTCCTAGAGTTGGTCCTGGAGATGTAGTAAGAACATTGGAAGTGCTCATTACACACATGACAGAGGATGGAATGCCAGACCCCCAGCTCATAATCAGAGAGACCATACTATATTATGGAAAGAGCAATGTCAAACAACCAGGAGGCTAGCAACTAGATCCCATTCTACCATAGTACTACCTGTGTGCCCTTGGATGAATTGCCTTGCCTCTTGGGTCCATGTTTTCTCCTGGCTAAAACAAGGAGTTTGGATAGGATGATATATAAATTGCCTTTCATCTCTCAAGATCTATGAAATTGAAAATATCCCACCATTGATCTGGTTCTCCTTCAATTTCTGGTGACAAATAATCCTACCTCAATTGTTGTCAGGAAGATAAAATGAACTATTGTGTTTTTGCTTCCTAGGTTCCAGTCCAAGTGAAAATGCTTCATGTTACTCACATCAGAGAATAACTAACGGTCGGTGGCTTGGCCAAAGGAAACTGCTGTTTACAATGGGCAATTAATTCACTCTCTTATCTGAGTCCCCTAGTGTCGTTCTGGATTGGTGAACCTCTTGATTAGGTTGAAGGAATTCCATCACCCCGTGTACTTGCCCTCAATGAGTGAGAAAGGAAGGAGATGTATCGAGGTTGTCTTGGAGACTTCTGTTCCAAGTCCACTTGGAGAGTTCAGTGGTTTTATTCCTGTTTCATGGGAAGGGTCATTGTTTCTTTTGACATGCTGATTTTTTACAAGAAGTTGCTGCCAAGGATCTTGCAGGCTCAGAAAGTCATATTGGTGATGTGAAAGTTCTGAGTTCTTAACCATCACTTCCTTAGCCATCATTTCAAAGTAACTGATATTTGAAAAACTAGGATTTACTGTATAACACAGGGAACTGTATTCAATATCTTGCAATAACCTAGAGTGGAAAAGAGTTGAAAAAAAAGATTATATAGGTATATACACATATATTGGGTTGTCCTAAAAGCTTGTTCAGGTTTATTTGTGAAATGTTATGGAAAAACCTGAAAAAATCTGAATAAACATATACCCAATGTATATGTATAGCCAAATCACTTTGTATCAATAGGACACCTGAAATTAATACAATATTTCAAATCAATTATACTTTAATAAAATAAAAACAAAGTAGCTGATATTTTACTTTTGTTCTAAATTAAAACTGCTTAACCAAAAAAAAAAAAAAAAAAAAACACCTCTATAGCCAAAATGACATAAAAAGTCAACAGAGTAATCGTGTTTTGTGAATCTGTGTCCTATGGCTAGTGGACCAGCAAACACTTCTCTGTCAAAAAATATGGATTACCCGAAAACTCATTTTAAGTCTCACCTCTTGTTTGATGTTTAAAATATAAACAATATGTGGTCTTTTTTGGTTTTTCCCTTTGAGCCACAGAAAATCTCTAGGGAAGGAGAAATGACAGTAGTTACCTGCAACCTGCTCATATAACTATTAACACCAATAAAGTAAAACCCAAGCTGCTTCCTGGCCCTATGTAAATTCAGTAGCAACATAGAGGTGGGAAGATGGGATGGAAGGTAGAGACTCTGAAGACATCTGCTAAATTGTCAGTTGACTGAAAACCCAAACGTCAGTTGACTGTGCCACCAGACAGCTATGAAATTTTAGGCAAAGTGTTTCCTCTTTCTGTGCCTCACTTTGTTCAGGATAACTAAGAATATCTCCTTCATAAACTTCTCATAAGAATCCAATATAATAATGCACCTAAAGTGTGGACAGAGTCCATGGAACAAAATAGTAGCTACAATTGGGTGTGATTACAAGATCATTTCACCTCATTGAGCCTCAATTTCTTTGTGTATTAAGTAAGTTGGTTGAACTAGATGAGTTCCAATCTTTTTCTTTGAGTGCTGTACATGATTTATGACTGTATTTCATGGAACAGAGAGCGATGGGGTTGTTAAGGATTTATAGACTGACATGTCACTGATATATGTTGAAGTGTGTAGTGGGACCTTATGAGGTAGTAGAAGGTGGCTGTAGTTATTACATCTTATTGAAAATAAGGGTAATATTTTAAAATGCTATCTTTTATTGAACACCTGCTAAAATATGTATTATCTCATTAATTCCCCATAAAACCCTATAAAGCAGGTAATATTGGCTCATTTTATATATGTAGAGAGATTGAAGCCCAAATAGGTTAATTGATTTGTTTAAAGCCACCCAGCTCAACCATGGTGGATCCAATTATCTTCCATCTGTGTCTGGCTCTCGTGTTGTATCTGGTGCTGGTTCTATTCATTAAAATAGCTGTTTAATCTTTCTATGACCTTTGTTTTCTTTATTCCATATGGACCCCTCTATGTTCACATTTCTACCTAATAACAATATAATGCATATTTAAATAAATGTACCCTCTGCTACATTGTGTGACTTTGTAACTGTGATTTATTATTATCTACTTAAATCTATGTCTTTATTGCATAATTCAGCATTTTAATATTCTCTGTGAGAGGTGTTTTGAGTTCCTTTCCTACAAAGGTGCTGTATTAAATTACATTCATTATTCTTGTTAAACACAGACAAGTCATGGTTCAGGTGAACGAGAAAGTCACTCCCATTATCCTCAGCGCATTCCATCACATTTGTTATTGTCTACGACATTTATCAACACAGCACTCAGACATTTTAAAGAAAGAGAAAAACATCACCTTAAATTCCAAAGCGTTTAAGTAACACAGAGCCAAATTCTGCAGGTGAAAAAGTCACTTCCTTGCTACAAGCTACACAGGTTGCCTTAATTCTTGGAGTACAATGAGATGTAAAACAATATGCTAAGAATCAAGGTGTGTGAACTATTAATCTATCTGCTCTGATGACAAGTATGCTTATGTTATTTATTTATTTATTTATTTTGGCCCCACTGAGTGGGATGTGGAATCTTAGTTCCCCAACCAAGGATCAAACCAGTGCCCCCAAGCAGTCTTAATGCAGTCTTAATCACTGGACCACCAGGGAAGTCCTGCTGATGTTATTCCTACTAACATGACTTCCTCCGTGCCAAAGATACAGTGGTTGTGTTGACATTCTCCTAGGTTCCTCTTGTCACCTCCACGTGTTATCTTTTTCATCCTCATGCAAACCCTGTCTTCTAAGAAACATGTTATCTTTCCGTTCTGCCTTTCAGCTGTAACCTTGGCTGACATTTACCAACCTCACTTCCTTTGAAAGTGAAAATGAAAGTCTCTCACGTGTGTCTGACTCTTTGTGACCCCATGGACTGTAGTCTGCCAGGCTCCTCTGTCCATGGAATTCTCCAGGCAAGAATACTGGAGTGGGTTGTCATTCTCTTCTCCAGGGGATCTGCCCAACACAGGGGTAGAACCCAGGTCTCCTGCATTGCAGGCGGATTCTTTACCACTTAGTCACCAGGGAAGAGTCACTTCGTTTGCTCATATGGAAATCATAGTCTTACTACCTATACTCTAACTTTAGTCTTTCGGGTTCTGGGTGGAGAGTCAACATTATCTTAGTCTGGGGTCCTCAGAAGCAGATTCTGAAGTGAGGATTCAGATGCAATGATTTAAGAAAGCAGTATTCCCAGGAGAATCTGGTTTTAATAAATGGAGGTAGCAGGCCAAGAGGGCAATCTCAGATGAAGCTCTGTGAAAGGGAGCTTCATCCTCATCCTGCCAGGGACCTCTGGGGTGGAGATTCCACCTCAGAGTCCAGAATGCTGAGTGTTTCTACACCTTCACCCTTCAGTTATTGGTCTAGGGCCACTGGGTATAGGGAGGGTGGTTCTAAATTCCCACAGTCTACAGGTGAGGGCAAAGCTGCTCCTATAAGCCAAGGGCTATCTTCCAGAAAGTAGATAAGGCCCAGTGAAGTGGGGAGGGAGTGGGGCAGAGCTTAAGGAAATGATAAAAGTCTTCTAAAGGAATAGGGCTTCTCTGGTGGCTCAGATGGTAAAGAATCTGCCTGAAATGCAGGAGACCTGGGTTTGATTCCTGGGTCAGGAAGATGCCCTGGAGAAGGGAATGGTTACTCACTCCAGTATTCTCACTAGAAGAATCCTATGGACAAAAGAGCCTGGCAGGCTACAGTCCAGGGGGTTGCAAAGAATCAGACATGACTGAGCCACTTTCACCCACTCAAGGGAATAAAGGTGAGATACCAATAGTATCCACTACAGGCAGTCACATAGATCAGTTATCCAAAGCCCAATGTCATAACTCCTTGACATTCATATCGGTCTTCTAGGGCTACCAGAACAAAGTATCACAAACTGAGTGACTTAAACAACAGGAAATGCATTGTCTTACCATTCTGTAGGCGGGAAGTTCAAAATCCAAGAGTTGGCAAGATTGACTCGTTCTGAGGGCTGTGAGTGCAGGGTCTGCTCCACTGTTCACTCCTTGGCTTATAGACATCTGTCTTTGTTGCAGGGAAGAACCAGCTCTGACTCCTTTGCTCCCAAGTGCTATTGCTCACTAAGAAGATGCTGCTTTATACATAATGGACTGCCTCAGGAAATTCGGACCCTCTGCCTGAATATTAAACCAAGGTGCCTTCATTCAGGACCATGTCTACCTGTGGGTGGCCACAGGAAGGAGGAAATTAATACACCCCCTCCATGAGGCTTGCCATTCTAGGAAATATTTACAATATTAATGGTCTTTTTACTTTATTTTCTCATCCCCCCCATCTCTGTTCCATAAAAGACCCTAGCATCCAGACACAAACAAGATGGTTATTTTGAGAACTTAATCTGCCATCTTCTTAGCCAGCCAAATTTCTGAATAAAGTCATAATCCTTGCATCCTCATCTCTCAGATTTATTGGCATGATGTGAGGTGATCAGAGTGAGCTTGGACTCAGTAACATCTTCTCCCCGAGTCTCCTCTCACGGTTTTTTCTCTATGCATGTCTCTTTCCAGATTTCCCCTTTATAAATACACCAGTCATTAAAAGCCCATCCTATTCCAACATGACCTTATCTTAACTAATTCTATTTAATATCTGCAATGACCCTGTTTCCAAACAAGATAACATTCTGAGGTATTAGGTGTTAGGACTTTAATGTATGAATTTTAACAAGACACCATTCAATCTATAAAAATATTCTTCCAGTTCACAAACTTTATTAAACCCCAAAACAGTAACCCACTTCCATACCCATATTCACCTTCTCACCTCCTGGTACTGCTGTCTGGGATTTTAACTCTTGACGTTAACTTGACATTAACTCTTAATTTTAACTCTTGACATACCCTCACCATATCTGCTTGTTGTCTTTATCACAATCTTCAGTCCTTTATGAACACAACATAGGATAGCTATAACATGTAAAGGGTATGAAAAAATACTATGTAAGTAATAAAATTTTATGTGACTTTTAATTAGCATTTATTAGCAGTCTCTCCAGAGAAGGCAATGGCACCCCACTCCAATACTCTTGCCTGGAAAATCCCATGGATGGAGGAACCTGGTGGGCTGCAGTCCATGGGGTCACAAAGAGCTGGACACGACTGAGTGACTTCCCTTTCACTTTTCACTTTCATGCTTTGGAGAAGGAAATGGCAACCCACTCCAGTGTTCTTGCCTGGAGAATCTGAGGGATGGGGAAGCCTTGTGGGCTTCCATCTATGGGGTCGCGCAGAGTGGGACCTGACTGAAGCAACTTAGCAGCAGCAGTAGTCTCTCAGGCTTCTCAGGTGGCTCAGTGATAAAGAATTCACTTGCAACGCAAGAGATACAGGCAATGCAGGAGATGGGAGTTTGATCTCTGGGTCAAGAAGATTCCCTGAAGAAGGAAATGGCAAGGCACTCCAGTATTCTTGCCGTGAAATCCCATGGACAGAGGAGCCTGGTGGGTTACAGTCCAGGAGCTCACAAAAGAGTTGCACCTGACTTAGCAACGAAACAACAAAACAAGAAGAAGCAGTCTCTCAAGAAGTATGTATTGGGCTTCTATCTTGTATTTAGCACATATTTTTCTGATTTTAAAAAACTCTGTAAGAGCACGATGGCTGAAAGGAAGGAGACAGTAATTGTGAGTAACACTATAGTTGCAAATTAAATATAATTGGAGTCTGAATTAGGGGGCCACAGAATGGATCCTCAGAAAGAAATGTGAGATACAACCCTAAAGGACAGAGGCATAGACTTGGTATCTCATTGGATATCAACAGGGACATTATGGGATAAAAGGCAGATGTCAATACCTTTTTTTTTCTGTATTAAATACTAAAAAACTGGAGCCTATTATACAGAGTGAAGTAAGCCAGAAAGAAAAACACCAATACAGTATACTAACACATGTATATGGGATTTAGAAAGATGGTAACAATAACCCTGTATACGAGACAGCAAAAGAGACACTGATGTATAGAACAGTCTTTTGGACTCTGTGGGAGAGGGAGAGGGTGGGATGATTTGGGAGAATGGCATTGAAACATGTATAATATCATATATGAAATGAGTCGCCAGTCCAGGTTCGATGCAGGATACTGGATGCTTGGGGCTGGTGCACTGGGACGACCCAGAGGGATGGTA
>NW_011494771.1:2851697-2854562 GCF_000754665.1 Bison bison bison
AAAAAAAAAAAAAAAGAGTGGTCTCCTAATTCAGACTTCCATTATATTTAATTTGCAACTATGGTGTTTTTACACAACTGGGCTTCCCTGGTGGCTCAGTGGTAAGGAATCTGCCTGCCAATGCAGGAGATGAAGGTTCAATCCCTGGGTCAGGAAGATCCGTTGGAGAAGGAAACGGCAACCCATTCCAGTAATCTTGCCTGGAGAATTCCAAGGACAGAGGAGCCTGGTTGGTTACAGTCCATGGGGTCGCAAAGAGTCAGACACGACTGAGGAGTTAATACACACATATTGAGTGGATCCTAAGAAAGGAATGTGAGATACAGCCCTAAAGGACAGAGGCATAGACTTGGTATCTCATTGAATATTAACAGGGACATCATAGGATAAAAGGTAGATCTCAATACCTTTTTTTTTTTTCTGTATCAAATACTAAGAGGCATCCACTTTCAGTTTTTATTTTGTTATATCCCTACACTGCTACTGGTTCACTATTAACTGTCAAATAAAAGGCAACATTTTTTCAGCAAGCTCCCTTCCTGACCTTGCACCTGCCTGCTCTCCAGCCTTGTATGTCTCCATTTTCCCCTCCTACCTTTGTTCACACCTCACCAGACTTCTTGGAGCTGAGCTTCTTACTGTGGCATACCTGCTCACCTCTCTTCCTGGAAAGCCCTTTCCTCTAGTACCCTTGACGAATGCCCAAACCAATACTGAAATAAAGGAAGCCTGATTGGATTCTCCGAGAAGGCAATGGCACTTACTCCAGTACTCTTGCCTGGAAAATGCCATGGACAGAGGAGCCTGGTAGGCTGCAGTCCGTGGGGTGGCTAAGAGTCAGATACGACTGAGCGACTTCACTTTCACCTTTTACTTTCATGCATTGGAGAAGGAAATGGCAACCCACTCCAGTGTTCTTGCCTGGAGAATCCCAGGGACGGGGGAGCCTGGTGGGCTGCCGCCTCTGGGGTCGCACAGAGTCGGACACGACTGAAGCGACTTAGCAGCAGCAGCAGCAGCAGATTGGATTCTCCAGATGAGCCTTTGGCCTTTCTGCCTTTTGTGCTACCTTTGCACCTTGTAAATCCTTCTAGTATCATTCTTCGCACAAGGGATAACAATCATTTCTTAACACCCTCCCTCATTAAATCATAAACTTAAAGACAATAATATGCTACATTCATCTTTGTATCCACAGTTCTTGGCACAATGGCTTGTCCTTGAATGGAGTCAAGAAACAACTGTTAAATGAATAAGTGAATTTAGACACAGATGAAATCAGGTGCTGGGTAATAATGCATTGTACCCTGTCCAAGGGATTTTTGTGGACATTGGGAAGTAGATGCAGGAAGCCTTTGGAGGCTATGTTGCTGATTTTTTTTTTTTTTTTGAGTTGAAGAAAAATATATATTTCACAGAGGTGCTTTCATCTAGTGCCCTAAATCGTATCATGTTGATGTGTTTGATCCTTCATTTAATTACCAGGTTTCTCCACACATCAGCTCAAAACACCTATGTGGGAAGCTCATGTTTTTCGTGGCCACTGTGGATGTCCATGGCATCTCCACGGTGTGATCACACCATCTGTGATAGTAGAGACTCCTGATACAGGAGAGACTGGTTATTAGTAACACAAACTCCCTCCTAGCTAACGAGCAGCTTCTCACATAGCTGAAGCTGCTAAACTTCAACAACCTGTCCTGTAAATTAGCTATTTTTTCCACCCAATCAGGATATTTCTACTCAAATTATGATAGAAATTTGGACTCACTCCCAACTTTCCATTTTTCTACAGGACTTGAACTGCAATATCTGGATCCCCAAAATCGAGAAAGCAGTGTATAGCAAAAAGCCTATTAACTTTGGAAACAGAAATGTGTACATTCAAAAGCAAGCCATGGTAATTAATAGCTTTTTGACCTTGAGCAAGTGATGGAAAATCTTAGGTATCTCATCTGTGAATTAGGGGTAATCATAACTGACCTTATTGTATTTGGTAATGATTAAAACTTATGCAACTCACATTATAGGTCCTAGCTCTGTGGTTTCCCAACAAAAGTACTATTGACATTTGGGGTGGGGAAAACCCTCTTTTGTGTGAGTCTGTTGCATACATTGTAAAATAGTAAATATCTCTGAAAGCTGAGCTTTGAATATCAGTAATACCCCTGGTCACCTAGTTGACTGAAAATATGCTCTCCTCTCTGCCCCACCCCCACCCACACAAACATTGTGAAAAACCCCAACATAATAGATAAAACTTATCAAGTGCTACCACATGCTAGGGAGTGTTCTAAGAACTTTATTTAATTGATCTGGTTTAATGCTCATAAAAACTTTATAATGTACTGGAAGATTAAATAAATTGCTGGGTTATATAACTGGAGAGTTGAGGATCTGGGTTTGCAGGATTGTAGGTGAAAGCCTTCTTGACCAGGAGCATGGTAGATACTCAATAAACATTCTCTTCCTTTTTTCCATATAGGGACTTCCCAGGTGGCTCAGTGGTAGAGAACCCTCCTACTAATGCAGGAAATGCAGGAGATGCAGGTTCCATCCCTCAGTTGAGAAAGATCCCCTGGAGAAGGAAATGGCAACGCACTCCAGCATTCTTGCCTGGGAAATCCCATGGACAGAGAAGCCTGGCGGGCTACAGTCCATGGGGTCTCAAAGAGTCAGACATTACTGAGCATGCCTGCAGGAGCAGGAGCTAGTGTCTTTGGCTAACTCCTCAGGAAAGTACAATTAGATTTTGTCCACACATCTCTCTCAGGGACACCAGATGCACAGCCTTCATTGGCCCAAGCCCAGTTTTGACAAGACTGAAGACAACTTTTTTTTTTTTTCTTGTGACAGATATCTCAG
>NW_011494771.1:2854662-2863422 GCF_000754665.1 Bison bison bison
ATTAACATGGAATAGCCCACTGAGAGTTTTCACTGTGGAGAACTGAATAAAATATTAGCCCATGCATTTTTTCCTCCTGATGAGTCTTCATCTTCCTTTTCCCCAGGGCCTTCTCATGCTTTGGGTGGCATCGCAATTGATAGGTTTTGTTACTCCCGCACGCGGCTAGGGAGATGAGTGCTGCACCCAGCTTCAGTGGGGAAGGGTCCCCAAACGTCTAAGAAAAACGGAAACACTAAATGATTGTCTCACAATTCAACTCAATCCCCATGCTGCAATGGGCTGGCCAAAAATTTGGTTTGGATTTTACTATAACATTTTAGGGAAAACCTGAACAAACATTTTTGGCCAGCTCAATACTTAGGGATAAGGAATGCAAATTCCACAGGCTAAGCATCTTGACCTCGGGCATGGGGTAGCTCCTCTTGGCCACGCCTGCACTACGCTGCAGCCGCAGCTTCAGCAATACGTGAACCCTGAACTTCCCAGATGTTCAAGCTGGTTTTAGAAAAGGCAGAGGAACCAGAGATCAAATTGCCAACATCCGGTGGATTATCGAAAAAGCAAGAGAGTTCCAGAAAAACATCTACTTTTGCTTTACTGACTATGCCAAAGCCTTTAACTATGTGCATCACAATAAACTGTGGAAAATTCTAAAAGAGATGGAAATACCAGACCACCTGACCTGCCTCTTGAGAAATCTGTACGCAGGTCAGGAAGCAATAGTTAGAACTGGACATGGAACAACAGACTGGTTCCAAATAGGAAAAGGAGTTCATCAAGGCTGTATATTGTCACCCTGCTTATTTAACTTATATGCAGAGTACATCATGAGAAACACTGGGCTGGAGGAAGCACAAGCTGGAATCAAGATTGCTGGGAGAAATATCAATAACCTCAGATATGCAGATGACACCACCCTCATGGCAAAAATGAAGACGAACTAAAGAGCCTCCTGATGAAAGTGAAAGAGGAGAATGAAAAAGTTGGCTTAAAGCTCAACATTCAGAAAACTAAGATCATGGCATCCGGTCCCATCACTTCATGGGAAATAGATGGGGAAACAGTGGAAACAGTGTCAGACTTTATGTTTTTGAACTCCAAAATCACTGCAGATGGTGATTGTAGCCATGAAATTAAGAGATGCTTACTCCTTGGAAGGAAAGTTATGACCAATCTAGACAGCATATTGAAAAGCAGAGACATTACTTTGTCAACAAAGTTCTGTCTAATCAAGGCTATGGTTTTTCCAGTGGTCATGTATGGATGTGAGAGTTGGACTATAAAGAAAGCTGAGTGCAGAAGAATTGATGCTTTTGAACTGTGGTGTTGGAGAGAACTCTTGAGAGTCCCTTGGACTGCAAGGAGATCCAACCAGTCCATCCTAAAGGACATCAGTCTTGGGTGTTCATTGGAAGGACTGATGCTAAAGCTGAAACTCCAATACTTTGGCCACCTGATGCAAAGAGCTGACTCATTTGAAAAGACCCCGATGCTGGGAAAGCTTGAGGGCAGGAGGAGAAGGGGACGACAGAGGATGAGATGGCTGGATGGCATCACCGACTCAATGGACATGGATTTGGGTGGACTCCGGGAGTTGGTGATGGACAGGGAGGCCTGGTGTGCTGCAGTTCATGGGGTCGCAAAGAGTCAGAGACGATTGAGCAAATGAAGCAGCAGCAAGCATCTTTAGGTTACCAAGGGGGTGTTCCAAAAGTCACCTCATTAACATAAAAAAACCTTGATTACTCTCATCACTTAGGAAATTCCAAGAGTTTTAGGAGCCCTGGGTGAGGAAGGAGGTTGAAGACTAAATATTTATTTCTACTAAATTACAGTATCACAGTAGGCTTTCAAAATAAAGTCAATCAGGTATACTTGTAAACAGCAGTGAGAGTCCCTGGCCCTGTAGCTTACTAACCTACCTGATGTAAAAAAGAAATATCCCCAATCAACTCTAACATTGTGGGGCCAAAATGCTTTTCATCACTTGATGCAATTGTAGGGAATAGAAGCTGCAGTGGGGTTGGAGGCAGTGGGAGCTAGCATGGGACAGTCTCATTGAGATAAGAAGCTGGAATATGAAGAATCCTGCGCTTAGAAAGAACTTCCTCTGCCATCAGCTCACCTTATAAATTCAGACTCCTTTCTAAAATAAGAAAGCATTAAAATAAATGCTCTTTAGCTATTTTACTATAAGATTCTGATGAGTTTTTTTTAATAGGCTTAAAGTAAAGGCTATGGTTTTTCCAGTAGACATGTATAGATGTGAGAGTTGGACTATAAAGAAAGCTGAACACTGAAGGATTGATGCTTTTGAACTGTAGTGTTGGAGAAGACTCTTTAGAGTCCCTTGGACTGCAAGGAGATCCAACCAGTCCATCCTAAAAGAGATCAGTCCTGGGTATACATTGGAAGGACTGATGTTGAAGCTTAAACTCCAATACTTTGGCCACCTAATGCAAAGAACTGACTCACTTGAAAAGACCCAGATTCTGAGAAAGATTGAAGGCAGGAAGAGAAGGGGACGGCAGAGGATGAGATGCTTGGATGGCACCACCGACTCAATGGACACAAGTTTTGGTAAGCTCTGGGTGTTGATGATGGACAGGGAGGCCTGGCATGCTGCAGTCCATGGGGTTGCAAAGAGTTGGACACGACTGAGTGACTGAACTGAACTGAACTGAAAGTCAATAAAAAATGCTGCAAAGATGAGCAGGAAACAGAGATAGACAAAGTACAGGTAAGCTCAAGTCAAAGATCTATGTGTCCAGTGGGAGCTGGGAATTCAAAGGGGAGAGACATCATCCACCCTAGAGGGGCTCATACTCAGTTTGTTAGTTATCAGTCTAAACTAATAAGCAGGAAAAGATTATAGATTATTTAATTTTTGTCTAATTTTGTCTAGGTTCAGGGAGGCTTGACCTAAGAAGACAATGTTGGAATCGTTGAGAGGCTGGCATGCTAATCAAAGTGCCTTAGTATTGCCCCCAACATACCTATTTATTTCATCGTGGCACCATCTCTGAGAGGACAGTGTCATATGGCAGATCCGTGTAGGGTCTTGATAGTCTTCAGGATCTGGTATTTCCTATTCTTGGTATTGTGGCCTTGGATTTTCTCTCTCCCAACCTTGCCACCTTCCTCTTTTAACTGATGACATTATTTAACTCCTGTGTGTGTGTGTGTGTGTGTGTGTGTGTGTGCTGTGCTTAGTCACTCAGTCGTGTCTGACTCTTTGTGACTCTGTGGACTATATAGCCTGCCAGACTCTTCTTCTATGGACATATATCACAATAACATACATCAGTTCAGTTCAGTTCAGTAGCTCAGTTGTGGCCGACTCTTTGCAACCCCATGAGTTGCAGCACGCCAGGCCTCCCTGTCCATCACCAACTCCTGGAGTTCACTCAAACTTATGTCCATTGAGTCGGTGATGCCATCCAGCCATCTCATCCTCTGTCATCCCCTTCTCCTCCTGATCCCAATCCCTCCCAGCATCAGAGTCTTTTCCAATGAGTTAACTCTGCGTGAGGTAGCCAAAGTATTGGAGTTTCAGCTTTAGCATCAGTCCTTCCAATGAACATCCAGGACTGATCACCTTTAGGATGGACTGGTTGGATCTCCTTGCAGTCCAAAGGACTCTCAAGAGTCCCTCCAACACCACAGTTCAAAAACATCAATTCTTTGGCGCTTAGCTTTCTTCACAGTCCAACTCTCACATCCATACATGACCACTGGAAAAACCATAGCCTTGACTAGACGGACCTTTGTTGGCAAAGTAATGTCTCTGCTTTTTAATATGATATCCAGGCTGGTCATACATACATATACATATATAAAGTACTTTTTAAGTAGTTTGCATATAATTCCTACTGTTTGAAAACCTCTCAGAGATCAGCCCAGCTACACTCAGAACACAGTGTGGGAACTGAGGTCCAAAGGAATATTTCCTTGACCAATGTCATTCTTGCCTGAGGTTCATTCCATTGAAATCTAGTTTCCAAAAGTTCCACACACTGGTTGAAATCAAGCCATGAGCCAACTAGGTGCCTCAGATTGTGTTAGTTCTTTTCCCAGGTAACCTCTGAGTACGTTCTCAGTCACTTCAGTCAGGTCTGACTCTTTGCAATCCTATAGACTATCACCCACCAGGCTCCTCTGTCCTTGGGATTCTCCAGGCAAGAATATGGGAGTGGGTTGCAGTGCCCTTCAGGAAATCTTCCTGACCCAGGGATCAACCCCCATCTCTTAAGTCTCCTGCATTAGCAAACAGCTTCTTTACCACTAGTACCACCTGGGAAGCTCTCCATTTTAGAAATAAGAAAACTGAGTGTTGTGGAGACTATAAGGGACCTGCCTTCCCAAAGTCACATAAATAGGAAATGATGATGATAGAGCAGAACTCAAACTCTGAGCCAATGTTATTCCTGTTCAGCCATACAATATGGACACAAATCACCTGTTATTTACAAGTTTGACTGCTTGATTTCCAGCGTCCTCAATTTGAAAGGACATACAAATTAATTTCACTTGCTCAGGTAGGTTTCTCAAAAGCCTTCAGAGAAGGAAGTCTCTGGCTTGACCTGGACCCATATTTCTGTTAATTGATCTTATTGTAGTTTCAGGATTGTGGAAACTAAATTTTATTCCAGTGGCATTAAAAGGCCCAGGAAGAAAAAAATCAGAAAAGAGGGGTTTTCTTTACTTAGCCTTACACAAAGATGCCTTTGTTCCAGGTAAGTTCCTCAGAAACATGAATAGCCATTGTGGTTGCATTTATCTATGAGAAAGCAGATAATTTGCTGGCAGGGGAAGCTGGTCCTCAAGAATCCATCGGAGACCAAAAAGCAGGAGAAAACAGTAGAGTCAACCTTGATTTCTCTGAATAAAGAGACAGAGGTTTTTAACATCTAGCTAAATGAGATGGTTCTGGAAAGGCAGAGGGGATTTGTACCTGTCAGCCAGGGTATTCTGGACCCAGAAGTAAATGAGTCCTTAAAAGTCACACATGTACGGGCTCTGAGACTCTTTCTGGAGTGGACACCCAGACACATATTCTCTCTTTCCTGGCCATAAGAACAGGATGACGCATTCTCTGTAAGGCATGTGTTTAGGATCGTTTGCCAGGAGTGACCATGGGTTTGCTCATTTATTCCAGCATCCGTACGTTATCAGACCTAGCATGTATTTCAGCACCACGCAGAGTTCCCCCACTGAACTGGCCAGGCTCGTGAGTAATTTGCACCTTTGCACATAGCTACCAGGGGCTTCCCAGGTGGCTCAGTGGTAAAAGAATCTGCCTGCCAAAGCAGGAGACACAGTAGATGCCAGTTTGATCCCCGGGTCAGGAAGCTCCCCTGGAGAAGGGCATGGCAACCCATGCCAGTATTCTTGCCTGGAGAATCCCATGGACAGAGGAGCCTGGAGGGCTAGAGTCCATAGGGTTGCAAAGAGCTGGACACGACTGAGAGACTGAGCATAGCACGGCATAGTTACAAAGCGACGCTTTATGGCTGCCGAGTTGAGCCTTAAGCTAGACAGTTCTCCAATGTGGCTTCATTGCTCCTTGTCTGCAACATCAGGAGGTTGGATTAGAATGACCTCAAACCTCTTCCAGCTCCGACAGTCAAGGATTTGAAAAATGGTCCCCAGGGAGAATAAAAGTCGTGTCCATAGTCCGTGAGGTATTGTGATCTGGGTCAATGACACATCTGTGGCTTCCACCCATTAATCCATTAATCAGTTCCTCACTTTTTCATGGCAAACATGTATCAAGCATCTCTGTGTGTGTGTCAGCATCTCCGCTGTGTATGTGTCAGGCACCAGGGAACACCCAGGCTACTCAACGAGACAGTGGTGAACTAATTTGCTGCCCTGTCCTTTAGCAATGAACATGGCTGGTGGCCAAAAAAGATACACATCTCCTTCCATCTGGGCAAAATACAAATAAGCTTTTCAGTAGAGAAGCAATAAGCTAAGAAAAGCCAGGACCTCACATAGAACTAAGAATGAGGCAGCTCTCAACTCTGTCACTTGCTGAGTGAGTATGAACATGGCTTTTCATCTCACTAAGCCTGTTTTTCCATCTACTCCATGAAAGTGGTGATAACACTACTTAAAAACAATCATGATACTTCCAAAAATTTGGGAGGCCTCAATGAGATAACCAATGAGAAAATACTCGTTAGACTGTAAGGAAGTTTGAAAATCCTTTTGGTTTATATCCACTCCCCCCTTTTTTTTCCTGATCCTTATATAGAAGTAAGACTGAGTAAACACAGAAATCCTTATGTGACATTCTTTCTGAATAATTCTAACACTCATTTCCAGCCCCAAATAATGAGATCACTGGATCCATTCTCTCTCCTTAGAGATATCAAAATCTCCCTACCACTTTAGGTCTTCTTTTTATAACCTCCCAGAGACTAAGAGAGGATTAGCTTACATTTATGACCACAAACACCCCCTGCCCATTTGGAGGGCATACGTTGATAGAGCAAATCCTCAGCAATCAATTTCCCTCCCAACTTTAAGCTCCCAGTGCTCTATCTTCCCCACCCTTCTGTGTTAACTTAAAAAAATAATATTTCATGATGCTCACTTAATCTCTGCAACAGAGGGAAATAATAGAGCTAGAATTGGCATGGTGGATTCTAAAGAATTTTAAACCAGAATTTGGAACTGGGGAAGCAGCTTTGAGATTCAGCTCCAGCTACTAATAAACTATGAGAACTTGACTAAGTCATTTAACATCTCTGCCCCTCCATCTTCATCCAGTTTCATAAGATTGCTATAGGACCAGAAAAAAAGATGATATATAAAAGTATTCTTCAGATGCTAAAGCCCTATATAAACACTAGCCGTCTAGATAATTATTAACATTGATAATAAAAATGTGTTGATACTTACTAAACTGTACCTAGCAAAAGCCCCAAAGTGAATTTTTTTTTTTATTGGTTCCTCATGACAAATTGGGTTTCCCTGTAATGCAGGAGATGCAGAGACGCAGGTTCAATCCCTGGCTCTGGAAGATCCTCTGGAGAAGGAAATGGCAACCAACTCCAGTATTCTTGTCTGGAGAATCCCATGAACAAAGGAGCCTGGCAGGCTACAGTCCATAAGGTTGCAAAGAGACGGACACAAATGTAGCGACTTAGCACATAGTCTATTGAGTGTGCAGTAGCATTATGTCTAAAAGAACAATGTACATATCTTAAATAGAAGATCATTCATTGCTAAAATTTGCCAACCATCATTTGAACCTTCAGTGGGTCATAATCTTTTTGCCAAAGTAACCTCAAAGATCAATGATCACAGTTCACGATAACAAATGTAATAATGAGGAAAAGTTTGATATATTGTGATAAATACCAAAATGTGATACAGAGACATGGAGTGAGCAAATGCTGGTGAGAAAATGGTACCAACAGATATATATGCTGGATGCAGGGTTGCCACAAACCTTCTGTGTGTAAAAAATGCAGTATCTGAGAAGCTCATCATTAAAAGGAGGTATGCCCATATTCTGACCTGAGACTGATACACACTCATTTATCTGTGCCTCTGTTGTGTACCTTATATAAACTTCTATCCTGAAATCCACAAGATGTCACTGCACTTGTTAGTCACTTGCCAGGCCCGTGCGGTTAGATTCTAAGCTTCTCAAGGGCGGAGACCTGCAATGCGAGTCTTTGACACATAGTAAGTAATTAATGTGATTGGTGTGAATGTGTAATGAATGAGTCAGTGAGGGAGTGGATGGTTGGATAGATGGAGTGTGCCCTGGCTGCTTAGAACACAGGACAAAAGAAGTACCTGCCATCTTTCAAAGTCAGTTTGATGCCAGAGCAGATGCTTGAAATGCTTGACTTCTGTCCCTACACAGGTCCCTAAATCCCTCCACCACCTCTTCCTTATTTTATCTTTTCTTCAGTGTCTCTAGAAATATTCAAGTTCAACCCCAGTGCTGGCCCTCAGGACTGAGGTCCATCAATTGCCCTCTCATATTTAGGCTCATAGGAGCAGGTGCTCTTGGGTCTGGCTGTTCTGGTCACCAGTGATCACCCTCTTTCACCTCATTATACAAAAATCAGGGAAGCTGGAGCTCTCTGGAGGCACTTTCTGCCAATCAGACATTTTCCCCAGGCAGTCTCCTTGTTTTCATCCTATCTGATGTAGACTGCAGAGAAATCCCAGCTCAGCCCCTTAAAGCTGAAGGCAGTCTTTTACAAAGGTCAGCAGACTGCAGCCCAAAGCTGGTCTGCTGCTTATATTCGTAAATAAGATTTTATCCTGGAACACAGCCCTGCTCATCTGTTTACAGACAGTCCGTGCCTGCTTTTACACTGGAGCTGCAGAGCTGGGACAGAGCCCAAGTATGTGGACTATCTAACCTTTACAGAAAAAATTAATCATTCTCCTTCAGAAATTAACTCACATGTATCAGTTAGATGAGGAACTCTGATGGAGTTGGCTTGGCACTGGATTTGGTGGTAAGGGGACCACCATGCCTTTATTCACAACCACTCTCAATTCTGCCAGCAGGAAGAGAAAGTTGCTTTGTTGGCATGGACTGATTGTTTGACTGAACTCCAATTCTAAGCTCTATAAAGGAAGGAAGGAAAGAAGTAAAGGAAGGAGGAAGGGAGGGAGGGAGGGAATAGGAAGAGAAGGAAGCAATAGACACTTCTGGCACTAAAAGGTCCAGCCAGGGCTTATAAGAACAGCCCTTTAAAATGGAAAGAATATGGACAAACT
>NW_011494771.1:2863522-2891559 GCF_000754665.1 Bison bison bison
GGATAATCCCAGGGATGGCAGAGCCTGGTGGGCTGCTGTCTATGGGGTTGCACAGAGTCGGACACAACTGAAGCGACTTAGTAGCAGCAGCAGCAGCAGCAACCTCTGTTCTCTACACAGGTGATACTTGCTACCTGAATAACTGTACACAAGTCCTTCATCTCAGCTCAGTTTCTTCATCTGTAAAATGGGGAGAATATCTGTCTATACACAGTATCTGAAATAAAAGTATGTGAAGCAGAGGAGAGAATGAGGGCTTGCTTTGGAATCTGGGCACAGGCCTTAGGTCTTCCTAAGGTTCTTCCCCTGGGCACCCAAACTCCCTCTGTGGCCCACACTTGCAAGGAATTTTCCCTATCGGCACTTTCTACTTTTTGGCATTTTGATGTCAGAATGACACCAGTCACTGCAAATGAGGTGCCAGGATGTCTTGTCACCAGCCCTGAAATGTGTGGATTAAAAGTGGCAGAGAGTAAATCACTGACATGGCAGCACCAGTCACAGCTGGAGCGTGTCCCAGCCTGGAAACCTAATTGAACCAAATGCCATTCACACAAAGGGGAATCTGGGAATCCTGCCAGCATCTTCCCAGAATAATAATTTTTCATTTAAATTCGCCCCCTTTTTCCCTCCTCAAGGAAGACCTCTTTCTCTATCATCATCTTAACTGTCTCACTCTTCCTCCCCTCTCATCCTGGTTGTAAAAGCCCCTGGATTCTTCCTGCACCTTCCCAAAGATATCATTTATAGATGCCTACAAACCAATGGGCATGGTGAGTCTGAAACAAGACCTGAAGACTCACAGGGTAGGAACACAAGAAGACTTACCTAAACTGCCAAGGTATCAATGACCCTAGGCTGAAGGAAGAATGGAAAAGGTTTTTATCCAATATGGTTCCAGTGGTTCAGAGACAGGCTGGTCATTCCAGGCCCAGTGATGGAACGGTCCCTTAAGAAGAGTCAAGAATGCTTGATCTTGCCATTGATCAGTACGGACGGGATCCAATGGCATTTCATGGCTTTGATCATTTTACACATGGAACATCATCTACAAGGATTTGAAAGTGTCCACGTTGGACGTTCACCTTAAACTCTAAAATATCATTTGAGTTGAAAACAAAATGTAATTGGAATACACTGGGCAAGGGTGAATTTAACCCATACTTGACTATTAAAATAACATATAATGTGATGTAGAATTGTAGAAATTTGCCAATAACCTTAGAGATGTACTTCTTTTCAAGTAAGGAATTAATTAACTCAGCAAACATATTTCCAATACCTATTGTGAGTTATAACAATGTAACAATGACATTTGTATAAAGCATTAAGTTTATAGAATACTCTATCTCATTAACTCTTACAAAAATTCTCTGACAAAGGACTAACCACCATCCTTATTCTACAGGTTTGGGAACCAGTTCTTTAAGAGCAGCGTATTTTGTTCAAGGTCATAGGCTTGAAAGTGACAGAGCTGTGAAAGGAATCTATGTCTTTACACACGAAATACCTGAATTCATGCCTATTTTCTCCCAGCTACCTTTACTAATCTCATTAAAATGCATCCTAGTTCTAGACCTTTCAGGCTGTTTTTTCCCACATTCTGATGTTTATTGTTTTCTCAAGTCTAATTTACTTCCACAATAATATTTATCAGGTCAGCCCTTCAGGAGTCTAGCCCCTAAAGTTGCCTCCAGAGATCAACTCTTTAGATTAGGGCTTATCAAATATTTTCTATACAAGGCCAGATAGTAAATGCTTCAGGCTTGGTGGGCCATATGGTCTCTGTCACAAATACTCCACTCCATTGTATCAGGAAAGTGGTTGCAGACAATACATAAACAAACGGCTGTATTCCCATAAAATTTCACTTCCAGAAACTGGCAATGGACCAGACCTGGTCCAAGAGCCTGAGTTAACTGACCCCTGCTTGAGATCTATACTGCTTCCCAGTAATCCCTCAGCTAGTTAAGATCCTATGAGTTAGGATTTTTATTAACTACTGAGTGTCTTAGTCATTTATGGAAAATGCTGAAGCTTCCTAACCTTCGAGTCAAAGGGAGCACATGTAAATCAGAGGTAAAAAGCAGCTACACAATAAGGATTCAAAAGATAACGAGCTAAGTAAGCAGTACTGACACACAAACAGAACAGTAGCTCCGCTCATCCAGAAGGCAGTGTAGAAAAAGGACCTCACGGTGTTTCCCTGTGAAATGTAAGTCTCGTAAGAGAGTGAAGTAAGGAAAGGAATGATCACTTTTAAGGGATGGCTGCTTTTGCACTACATTTGCCAAATAGAGTACTTGTGTGACAGAGAGGTAATGACCACAAAGTGTAATGTATTTACTATTTTGTCTTTGTTTTTTATTTATAATTTGTGTATTGAGATAGAATTCAAATATCAAATACACCCTTTTAAAGTATATAATTCAATGGTTTTTAGTATTTTACGAATGGTGAAATCATCACCACTATCTATTATGACTCTATAATATTTGCGTCTTTCAAAAAGAACCCCATACCCAGTGGCAATCACCTTCCCCACCCCCTCAACCAGGTCCTGACAACTCCTGATCTACTTTCTGTCACTATGGATTTGCCTATTTAAAAAAAAAAAACTTTCATTTTATGTAGGAGTATAGTTGATTAATGATGTTGTGATAGTTTCAGGGGGACAGCAAAAGGTCTTTTATAGAAAAAGCTAATTTTTTATAGAAAAAGCTAATTTTTTATAGAAAAAGCAAATTTTTATGTTTGGTTATACTTCACATATATTTCATAATTTTAAAAATCATGGTTTTACACCTTGATAGATGGGGAAACAAAGTATCTTGCCCAAACAGCCAGCCAGTGGTGAAGTTAGAATTCTAACTCCGTTTTGTCTAATTCCCAAGTGCACATTCTTTTGAGTCACCATGGGTTCCACTTAGCAAAGGGCTTAAATTCTTCACTCAGAGAAAAGCAAGCTCTTGTGCAATCCCAGCCCTGAGCACAAAATAGACACTAGTGAAAGTGAAAGTGAAAGTCACTCAGTCATGTCTGACTCTTTGAGAGCCCATCGACTATACAGTCCATGGAATTCTCCAGGCCAGAATGCTGGAGTGGGTAGCCTTTCCCTTTCCAGGGGATCTTCCCAACCCAGGGATTGAACCCACATCTCCTGCATTGCAGGCAGATTCTTTACCAGCTGAGCCACAAGGGAAGCCTCAAAATAGATACTAAAAACAAGCTTATTATAGAGACATCATTGAATTGATGAGCATTTTGCTCAACTGCTACTGGCAATGAAAGATAGATTGAGTATCTAAGCTCTCCAGAATCATTTATTCTGAGCTCTTGTCTCTTCTGTTGTTGATCCAGCTCAATTGAAAAGGCTTTATGGTCATTTATGAGGGAAAAATACATCACTAACCCACATGTTTAATGAGTCAGCAAAACTGACATCATGAAACAATAAGTCGGTTGAGGGCTAAATCAGAAGGCAAAGCAAGTTCCAGGACAACCAAGACATTTCCCCGGAGCTCATAAACAATAATGATGTTCAGTTCTATGTCTGCAGGTGAGGACGCAGGGAAAATATCAGTGCTCAGTACTTAGCAACATGTGTCTCTATTGCACAGCATCTCTGTCTTTCCTAGAACAAGGAAAACACAGTTTAGAGGGCAGCAAATGGTAAACTCTTTTCTGAAGCAGTTGTTATTTCTGATGATTTTCCATAACTGTTTCTTTTTTATGGTGGTGTGGGAAACTTGATCTGAATAATCATCCTTTTTGTAAAGATTACATGTTAGTACCATATCAAATAAAAGCCGTTAAAACCAAACCCTTTGAGGTTTTAATCCAAGTCTAGGATGGAGACAAAATTTATCTTTATTTTTATTTAGTTCAGAATATTTGGAAGATTCCATTATTTAATATCTTATATTATCATTTCCCAAATGGCATTCTCTGGATGGTTGGCATCCTGAGAGAAGGCAATAAATGATTCATGGGAAAGAGCTGAAAAGAGAGAAAACAGAGTGTTTTCAATGGCTAAATACTTTAAGAAGTTGTATCATCTTTTATGGTATAACAAACTACTCCAATGCTTATCAACTGAAGACCACAGGAACTTATTGTCTCACTTGTCTCAGGGGGCCAGGAATATGGTGTCTGCCTAGCACGATGCCTCTGGCTCAGTTTCCCATGAAGAAGCCTTGGGATAATCAGTCATAGCTACAATCACCTCGAGGCTCAAATGAGACAGAGAACAAATTTATTTCCAAGTTCACTCACGTGGCTGTCGGCAGCATCAAAATTACTTGTATTTCCAAGTGTGCTTATGTAGTTGTTTGTAGGTCTCAGATCTTCACCACGTGGGCTTCACCAGAGACTTCCCAAGTGTATTTGACATGGACAGTGATCCTAAGCAAGAGAGAACCAGAGACAGAATCACATTTTCTCTTATAACCTAATCTTTAAAGTGACATCTCATCAGCAAAAGCATATTATCATTAAAAGCAAATAAAAAATCCAGCTTATACTCAAAGAGAGAAGATTCTACAAGGACTGGGACACCAGGGAATGGGAATCATTGATGATCATTTTAGGAAATGCCCAGTCCAAAAGTTCTGGGTTAATCTTCACTACAACACTTCTCAGAGCTTTTAATATACAAATGTGTTTTTTGGATCATCATTTGAGTAGGGGTCAGGAAACTTTCTCTTAGACAGTCAGATGCTTATGAGGATCTCTGTCCCAATTAAACTCAGTTGCAAAAAGCAGCCACAGATCATTCATACACAAGATGCTGTGGCTGTGTTCCAATAAAACTTTATTTACAAAAACACTGTATTTCCCAACTCCTGGATTAGAGATTATGACTTTCGCTGATGATAATTAACGATAACAACTTTTTGTTATGGAATCTCTATACCAGAGAACAGAGTGAAATGCTGATACATATGTATCTGTAATATGAGATTTGCAATATGAGAAGGGGATTCCCAGGTGGCTCAGTGGTAAAGAATCCACCTGCCAATGCAGGAGATGCAGATTTGATCCCTGGATTGGGAAGATCCCCTAGAGGAGGAAGTAGCAGCCCACTCCAGTATTCTTGCCTGGGAAATTCCATGGACAGAGAAGCCTGGTAGGCTATAGTCCGTGGGGTCTCAAAGAGCTGGACATGCAAACCCCATGGACGGAGGAGCCTGGTGGGCTGCAGTCCATGGGGTCGCTAAGAGTTGGACATAACTGAGCGACTTCACTTTCACTTTTCACTTTCATGCATTGGAGAAGGAAATGGCAACCCACTCCAGTGTTCTTGCCTGGAGGATCCCAGGGATGGGGGAGCCTGATGGGCTGCCATCTATGGGGTCGCACAGAGTCAGACACGATTGGAGCGACGCAGCAGCAGCAGCAGCAGCAGCAGCAGAGCACACAGTATCAGTTTCAGGTGTACATGTGCACCTATGATTTTGCCAGTAAATGTAAAAATTCAGTAATAAGAAAATACTTTAAGTAAACTTGCTAAAATATCACTGTTTTCTTCCTTGTTGAGATTCATAGAACAGTTTAGGGTTTCTCAGGATTCTTGAAAGTTTAGAGTAGTAATTTCCCAAGCATAGAATCTGTCTTATGTTCCCACCATGTTTGCCATGCCGAGCACAGGGTCAGAGACTCAAGAAGCACTCAATATTTTTGAATGAATGGGTGGATGGTTGAATAAATTCCAATATTCTATGTTTATATACTCCTTCTTATTTTTCATTATCTATGTTATACAGATGTCCACTTTCCAATGAATCAAATGTCCTGACCTATAGCTGATCTCCTTAGAAAATCTCCCTTCTTGGGAATTCCCTGGCAGGCCAGCGGTTAGGACTCTGTGCTTCCAATGTTGGGGGCTCAGGATCCATCCCTGCAAGCCATGTGGTGCAGACATTAAGTAGACACTTCAAAAATCTCCCTTCTTTTCTGGCCTCAGTCTGCACCTGAGCCTGTAGATCATAATCATCATAATGATAGCTCTGATGGATTCTGCATAGATGGGTGTGACAATTCTTGTCCTTAGCTTTGCTACCTGAAGACTTGAGAAGAGCAGGGTGGCAGGAAGGAAGGAAGAGAAGGCAGAGAGGTGAGAAAAGACCAACATAACCAAGGACCAAAAGAACACCAACACATTTCACAGGCTTCAAGATGTCACGACTGAAGTGGGTACTTCTATACACAGTATGTTTTCCAATCCTTTCTACGCAACTTTGAAATGGGTATTACTGACTCTGTTTCACAAATAAAGAGTCTTAGAGACGTGTCATGATTTGCCCAAAGTGATACAGCTAATTGGGGGCAGAGATGAAAGAGAAATCTGGTCTATACTGACCCTAAATCTCATTTCTTAAGCCACACATCCCTGTTTATCTGGGAAAGTCTTAGTATCCACCCTTTGTCCTGGAACAATTATTAAAGTCATTTTTTTGTACTCTCAAAAGTGTTCCATTTTAGAAAGCATGTGATCTAATCATCTGCCTATAACTTTCCATCTCCCTGGAGCAAGCTCTGGCCTCTGCCATGGATAAAAATCCAATCAGAAGCCCCCTGACTAGGATTTCATCCCAGAGTCGGGGGCATTCCAATGAGGAGACCACCAGTTGCCCTATATAGTCTGTGGAGCGCTTGCCATGCCATTGGCTATTATGTCATGGGAAGCAGGGAACATATAACATGAATGCCACTGAAAACGCACATGTCCAAGGGCATGTAGACAGAGACAGATACACACTTGTGCATTTTTAGGCCAACTTCCAAAAGTATTTTTCTTTGATTTGCTTCACAGAAAGAATTTTGAATGCAGTCATTTCTCACTTAGATTTTTGTACAGTAAAAGTGTCTGCCTTTCTCCCTTAGAGTCATCACTATCTCTGTGGTGGGTTAATTTTGTCTGCTTGGACGTTCACATAACAATTCCTAATTTGGACTAGCACTTAGGAACTTCTCCTTTTTCTGGTATTTAACAATACCAAGAAGACTGCACTTAACATTCAGTCTTTCAATCTAGTGCATGGTTAGTGATTCTTTTGTGATATGGATCCTTTTCTATCTACAATGGATGGTTAGTTGGTTTGCGATCTTCCTCTCTTCTCTAACCAGGATGCCCTGTGTCCTTATGGTAAATCAGTTTGCTCAGAGTGTCACAAAAATTTTTGTATTTGATTCTCACATCGATCCTATGAGGCTGTTCAATTGATCCACATTCTAGTGGTGAGAAAACTGAGATTCAGAAAGGTTAAACAACTCATCTAAAGTCTCACAGCAAGCAAAAACTGACAAAGTTGAGACAACTTGAAGAAAGGGATCAGATGTGATTCATCTCTACATCATTCAGAATGCCTTGCTTTCAGCAGGCATGTAAGATATTTATGTTTAACGACAGGTTGAATTAATGAACAGATGTACAGGATTTAACCTCCCTAATCAACCATGGTCTCTGTCATAACTAGGACAAGATTTGAGATCATATCCTTTGAGAAATAGTAGAAGAACGTGTTTATATCAGGGGGAAATGTCTTAGGATAAAGAAAAAGTTGGGAAGAATTGAGAGCTGCCATGTGGAAGAATGACTGGGTTTAGGCTCTATGCCAATGGAGATACAACAGAGATTGTTGTTATAAAGGTCATAAAGACTTCAGTTTGGTATAGGGATATAAGATCATAGAATTGTCTAGACTTCAGGAGACTTGTGAGGAAGTGAGGTTTCCATCCCAGGGGATGTTACAACAGGAGTTTGACACATCTGTGCTAGAGTAAGGGTAAAGCAGCTCATTGCATATGGCAACTGAAGTGGTTGAACATTATTTCAACCTCCTTTGACTGTAGGAGTCTGAAACTCCCTGTTAGATGCATTTAATATCTGTATTTCTTTTGTCTCCCCAACATGCCTATCGAGTATTTGAGTTGACATGCTGCTGAGCATTCTGTAGTACTGACACAAGTGTCCATGAACTCTACATCTTTGTTCTGTCTCCCAGCAACCATTCTTGTTTTGATGTCAAAGCATCTGAGCCTTAACTACCCATATAGTAACAACAGGTGTGAGCCATTTAAAGATGGCTCATCATAGCACCCAAAAAAAAAGTGATGTTGATGTCACTGGGACAGACTGCTCAGAGACAACTCATTACAAGAGGGCTTGGCCCCTTCATTAGGTCCCAGGTCAATGGATCAGAGAAGGAATCTCAACTATCTCCCATTATATCTTTGCTCAGGTTAACCTGAAAATATAAATCATCTCAATGACTACTGAAGATCACTGGCAAATGAGCAGTGGGAGAAGATGGGTTTATAGGTTTTTAGCTCTCACTGGATGGGCTTCCCTGGTGGCTCAGTGGTAAGGAATCTGCCTGCCAATGCAGGAGATGAAGGTTCAATCCCTGGGTCAGGAAGACCCCTTGGAGAAGGAAATGGCAACCCACTCCAGTATTCTTGCCTGGGAAATCCCATGGATAGAGTAGCCTGATGGGCTACAGTCCATAGGGTGGCAAAAGAGTCAGACATGACTTAGCGACTAAACAGCAATAACCACTCTCATTGGATAAGAGGTAAGAAACAGACAAAGCTGAGTAAACCTGATAGGGAAATAAGGGGTTACAAAAATGTCTTAATTTTATAGATGATGAGGGAATTGAGGCATGATGGTAACTAGTCCAAAGGAACATAGGGGGAACACTGGAACTTTGGCCCTGGATTCCTACACTCTCCAGCCTCCCGATCCTCTAAGTGAAAGTGGAAAATGCAAGCATGCATCTGATTCAAAACCCAGGAACTGCATTGCTGATGGTAGTGGAGAACATCCCCAAACAGAGAGCTTGGAAGGATATTGAAATGTCCTAATACCAGATACACCTGAGTCACTCTGCTTTCCTAAATTGAATTTCTTTTCTCTATAAAGGCAGTGAGTCATTTGACTCACTTTCATGACAAGCATAGAGAAGCAGCAGTAAAGTCGACTGCAATGTCTAGACCACAGGTTCCCTTGAAGGCATCTCAAAACCCCACTGACCCTCAGTTTGCTCTTTAGATGCTCTCCATACACTGAATCTCATTCTAAACCCTTTGCATGTATGATCTCAATAAAACCTTACACCTTAAACCCTTTGCACATATGATCTCAATAAAACCTTACACCTAAGCTCTAAAGATCTTCCTGCAAAGATCCCTGTCTTACACACATGGAAACATACACCCCAAATCTAGGTAGTGTGCTGAAAATTATACTACCTACCTCATAGTGTGTATCTTAAATCAGATAATTCAAGTAAAGTCCCAAACACAGATATTCAGTAAATATTACCTTCTCCCACTAAGATTTCTTCTTTCTCCACCACCACCATAATCAAGGCCATATCTCTACTACAATATTTCTCCGTTTCAGTAAGGTGAAAGTTATGTGAAAAGATACACCCCCCTTTTATCCTTAGGGAGGGAACAAGTTAATTGCACACAATGAAAAATACGGCTTGAGAGATGACCTCAAAATGTTGTCGTCTGCAGATTTCTTTAGAGCGGTCAAGACCTGTGGTTTACCCAGCCTCCCCCTATTGGTCGCCAAAACACATCAACAGAGATAACCACAACATCCTGCAAAGTCCTGCTAACAGTCGTTTCTCAAAGTCATCAACTCACAAGGAATGCCCTTCAATTAGAAGTTATGAGGTTACCATTAACATATACTGGAAACTTATGCAAGTTATGTAAGTTGGTGGTATACTAGGTCATCTTTGGCATTATCTATGTAATCCTTATGATACTTTGAGCCAGTTAGTCTTGTCCTGATGGGAACATAGAAGCTTAGAAAGTCCAAGTTTACTGTGCTGGAGGCAGATCCAGAATTGGAACCAAAATTTGTTTCAAAAACCACATGCTTGCCTCAAAAATAAATATTAAACATTGCTGCTAATTTATGTTTAAAAATATTATTCTGTATGATTATCTTATGGTATATTATGAGTCTATTCAACAGAATGAAGTAAATTGATGCTAATAAATAAGTCAGATAAATTAAGTGAAAAAATGGAGAGAAGCCATAGTAAGTGATTTTAAAATAATATTATACCCATATTTATATATGTATATATGTTGTAATTTTATTGAAATTTGTGCACTAAATTGTTACACTTCTAAGAAGTGGCACATAGGTATTCAGGGTAGATGAGAAGGGACTTACTTTTCATCATATACATGCCCCTACAGGCTGGACATGCTTGTAAATGAAGATGTATTATTGTACAATACAAGTAAAATTTTCTTTAAAATTGATTAAAATCAATTTCATTTAGCTAAATAACATAAATATTTGACTTAATCATGGTGATGACTACAAATATAGGAAAATGTGCCAGATCAGATCAGTCAGGAGCCTGTGAAGGTGTAAGGGAATGGAAATAAGATTTACTGAACCATCACAAAAAGAAAGTGAAAGTGAAAGTCTCTCAGTCGTGTCCGACTCTTTGTGACCCCATGGACTATAGAGTACATGAAATTCTCCAGGCCAGAATACTGGAGTAGCCTTTTCCTTCTCCAGGGGATCTTCCCAACCCAGGGATCGAACCCAGGTCTCCCACATTGCAGGCAGATTCTTTACCAGCTGAGCCACAAGGGAAGCCCAAGAATATTGGAGTGGGTAACCTATTCCTTCTTCAGCAGATCTTCCCAACTCAGGAATCAAATTGGGGTATCTTGCATTGCAGGTGGATTTTTTACCAACTGAGCAATGAGGAAGCCCATCACAAAACCCAGACAGTATCATACAGCTTCCTGCACCCAGAGAGGTGGGCACAATGATATGGATATTATAGATGAGGTCACCAAAGTTCTGAAAGGTTAAGCTATACGCCCAAGGACACACAGTTTGCTGGAACTTCAAGCGTGACCTTTAGCCCCGAGTCTGTTACATCCTCAAATACATGTGCTTCCCACCACACCACAGTGATAATTCTAGAAGCAACACTTTGAGAATTTTTTTTTTTCACTCTTGGAGATGCTATGGGAAGAAACTCTTTGTGAAGTTCTTTAGAGGCAGAAAATAAATGAAACATAGATGTACATAAAAGGTATATTTATTAATAGCAATAAAATATTTAAATTGTTTTAGGGGGCAGTGAGGTGCTTGAGAGTCATCACAATTATTCATTTTAGGGAAAGATTCATTCCCTTGTGCTTCTGGGCAGGGAGCCCATATGAATAAGGTCATAAATGCCCTGGGTACTCTGAGGTCATCATGAAAATAAAATAGACCTTGATGATAAAAGAACTAGGTAGTCATCAATTCCATCTCCTTTGCCAATTAAAAAAAAGACAATATTTATAGAACAGTCATCATTTGTATTTAATTTAGACTCATTTCTTTGGAAGCAGATAAGCAAATACATTATCTACTAATATGATGTTAACTCCTATGGGTCTGAATGAATTTTAAGGAGTTGAAACTCCCCATAACTATTCTTTTATGGTTCAGAAAAAGAATCTTCTATGAAGTACAGTTTATCCTTTTGTGTATAGCCAAGGGAGCTGAAGGTGGAACAGGTTGAGCATGGGTTAGAGAGAAGTGAGTTAAAATTCTGGTTCTGCCACTTACAACTGGTGTGCCCTTATGCCTAAGCAAAACCACAGAGGTCTGGGTTGAGTCCCAGGATTTCTGAGAATGTTGGCTGGGACTAGGTTTAAGGTTACTTTCATCACTAAACAAGTAAACAAGCTTTGTAGATGGCACACAAAACATGGATACAGATGAATGGACACAATTCCTTGTACTTCTCTTGCTGTCCTTATAAGTGGAACTGAAGTTGAGTGGAACTGAGAGGTGAGGGTGAGAAAATCATGATGTCGAGGAGTAAGAAAAGGGAGAGCTTGCTACTGTTTATACCACTAAATTGGAGGAGGGTTGGTCTTGTGGAGTATTCACATACTTCCAGTTTTTACTTCTGTCTCTGCTTATTAGGATTCCAGCCAGCTGCCCAGGACCTACAGTATCCAGGGCGAGTTATTTAAGCTCTTTGAGCCTTAGTTTCTCCACTTGGAATATAAGAATAATATTACAGCATCTCCTTCATTGGCTCTGTATGAAACTTAAGATAAATGAGATCACTATGTAAGACAACCTTGCACCAAATAAGTGCTAAAAAATACCATTTTCCTTTCCACTCTGCTTTTATCCCCATCATGGACATCTAGGATCATTCTTACGCTCTCACCTTTCAAGGCTCTTACATCTATAGGAACAACTGTGCCTTCAACCTCATCACCTTGGAGGAAGGGAAATTCATTCACCCCTGAATGTTTCTCACTTCCATCTAGACATGCAAGAGCCCCCACCTAGATTTTGTGCAATACCTCAAGACTTTCATATCCCTATAGTACTTCCTCAACCACAAGCAGCACTCTCAGATGGAATCCTCTTTTGATCTTGGAACAGAAGCAAAACAACTCATCACAACCATTTTACAAAGCCCAAAATTGAGACATAAAAGACAGGAACAGACTTAGCTCTGTCTAAAGGACTCTTGAACAGTTCACCTGAGCTCCTCACATAGTTTGCCCAACCCCTCCACTCCTGGAATGGAAATCCAGGCAACCATCCGGGATGAATTATTTTATGCTGGACTGCCTTCTTATTCATATGCCAACAAACAGTTTTGTCACTCGTACTTTATAATAAAATAATGTATCAACTCCTTTAATTAATGGCAAACTTAAAAGAGACAGAGAAAATGGGAGAATCTGATAGGAAGAACCAAAATCATATTCTACATTTTATACATGAGAAGTCTTTTTTTAATTATCATTTTAAAAATGTTTTATTGCAGTTAAGTTGATTTATAATGTATTAGTTTCAGGTCTACAGCAAAGTGAATCAGTTACGTATATACATATATCCATTCTTCTTTGGGCTTCCTAGGTGGCATTAATAGTAAAGAACCTGCCTGCCAACGCAGGAGATGCAAGGATGCGAGTTTGATTCCTGGGTTGGGAAGATTCCCTGGAGAAGGAAATGGCGACCCACTCCAGTATTCTCGCCTGGAGAATTCCATGGACAGAGGACCCTGGTGGGCTATACTCCATAGGGTTGCAAAGAGTTGGACACAACTGAATGACTTAGTATGCATTCTTTTTTAGATTATCTTCCCGAATAGGCTATTACAGACTATTGAGTAGAGTACCCCATGCTACACAGTAGGTCCTTATTAGTTATTTACTTTATATATAATAATATGTCACACGAGAAGCCTTGGTCTCAGGGAGATAGTGTCACAGTTCTTACTTGATGGTTCAAGATTAGAACATAGAGCCTAGCATTCCCTCCATGGGAATACGCTTCCCTGAGAAGCTCACTGAGCAGTTCCGGCAGCAGGCACTCACTGCCTCATGTGGTCTCCCTGACTCTGAGAATTCTTCCTTAAGTTAAACTGCTCCTGTGTCAGTGGATGCTTCAAAGTGTTAATTAACTTTGAAGTTACATGTAAACCTCTGAAAATAGAACTACTTTGCCTAAAAGTACTCGGTTATCTACCTGATATGGTAGAAAGCAAGATCATGGAAACTATTTGAGGATGTTGCCTGCTAAAACCTGCTTTTCTGATCATTAGGGGTATTAGGATCACTACCTGATTGGACCTGGGACTGGACTCATGATTTCCAATCCAGGACATGTGACTATCAGCAAAATCTCACTAAACATTTATCCTGTCCCGTGCGCAAAATTAGGACTAGGGGGTGAGACTTTAGATTAGACAAACCCGACTTAAGAGACTATTTAATTTATTGTCCAAAATGACATATTTTAGAGAAAAATAAGAGTCAGAACAACAGCTATGTATAAATCAGGATTATCCAGATATATTCAGGTCATAGAGCCTCTGTCCTTGCAGCGTGTTCTTCCTAGTTGAGGAAGGAAGGGAACACAATCGTAAAAAGTAAAGGCCCTCGATATGTCTTAGGGTCTACCAGGTGATGTGATAGGATGTGGCTGAAGGAAGGAGGACGCTTTAGAAGAGATAATCCCTCTGGCGGAGGTCTTCTCCCACTACAGAAGTGATCTTTGAGTGGAGATCTTAAGATTAAGAGGGAAGTAGACATAGATGAAGGAGTGTAGAGAAAGCAACAGCTAATACAAAGATCTTTCAATGGGAAAGCACTTTGCTGAAGGTACAGAGAGGGGATTATTATAGAAGGTATAGATGGGGCAGCAGACAAGAGCCAGAATCTAGAGAGGTACACACCATAGGAAACAATTCCCCAGGGTGTTTTAGAAGTTTCACAATTTTCAATTCAAATATTCATAGTATACCAGGTTGGCCAAAGAGTTTATTTGGGTTTTTCCACAAAGTATAACAGAAAAACCCAAACAAACTCTTTGGCCAACCCAATAAACACTATTAAAAAAAAAACTATCACAGGAAGCACACTTAAATATGTTCGTTGCATTTTAAGACCTCAGAGACCCTCTAATGTGATCTCTTAGGCTAAGTTAACTAGTTTTTGTGTAAAACTTAGAGATTCTTATCCCATTTCTGCACATACAGCTAAACTTCATGGAATTATATCATTATTTAGAAAGATTTTTTTTTTTCTAACTTAGAATTCCTTTTTCTTGGAATTCAGCCCTGTACACATCTGCTCACAGAAAAACGGCACAAATGAGCACACACACACACACTGTGTTCAATTAACTGTTCGGCAGGGCTCTGTGTACTCAGAGCAGACTTTCAACACGGTGTGGTGGCCCAGTCAAAAGTTACACAAAACACCAGAGCATCACCTTTTTTAATTTTAGTGCTTATAGGTGTTGGATCCTCTGACATTTGTGTTTATAATAAGGAATATGAGCAGTAGGTAGATACGCGTAGTGCTTCAACTTGAGTAGAAAAGACTCAGTGCTCTTCACAGCTGCTTAGTCAATTTAACCAGAGAATGTACAGCATTTTGGTTCTCACTACTTTTACATCTCTGTCCACATGTGAGTGGAGGCTTACCTGAGACTACAAAACTCAAACAAGAAACAAAAACCAAAAGTAAACGGAGTGCTGATGCCAGTATGAAATAAATTATCACTTCAGATTGGCAAATTTGCTTATTTATTTCATCAAAACTGCCTCATGATTTTTTCATTTATTGATAGTAAAATAAACATAAACAAGTAGAATTTCTGAAATAATGGCATGCCAATTGCTTTAATGGGTTTAAAAGTTAGATTTTCCCATAATATTTCCTTTGAGAAAAGGATTCATTTCTTAAAGAATTCGAAAACAAGGGAGCTTCACTTCCTTTTCCCCTGTCACTTATTTTGGGGAATTTTAATCTTGGTTAACCTCAGTTGGCTCATCAACCAAGTAGGGTTAATAATAGCCCAGTGACAAGGAATTGAACCAAATACATGTTGACATTCCCGTTTAAAAATCAACAATGCTAAGTTCATACAGTGCTAAGAAGCGAACCTTCTAGGACCTCGTATGTGGTAGTTGACTTCCAATGATCAAAACCATGTCATCGTGTGAGGCCCACATAAATACAACATAGGCAAGCCGGAGTCCTTTCAGAAAAATGCGACTGTCAACATCGAGAGACAAGTAAGTGCTGTGATTCTGAGCTTCATTGAAAGAGTCACATTCAATCCACTGCTTCCTTGAAAACTGACTTTTTATTACCAAGGCTCCAAGTTCTACGGGAGAAAAAAACCACAAAGTATGCACAAACCAGATGAACAGTCTGTGCTGATGACGGAAAAAAAATAGAAGGGCATTGAGGTGCAGGGCAAGCCTGACAAAATGTCTTCTGTGCACCTCTTGGAAACATGGGTACCAACTATGTGCTGGAATCCACATCTTTGATTGGCGGCCTCCAGAGAGGCGGGAGGGCGGCCAGTCTCCTGCAGGCCAAGAGATGGAATAGGAGGTGGTTTGGATTCAGAAGTCACCAAGGAACAGGGCAATTTTGTGATACAGCTTCTGGGGTAGGTGAGTAATACCCAGGGTAGAGGAAGAGAATTATTACTTTCTCTGATGTTTACCCTGACTGGAGACCGGAAAGGAGACCAGACAGCTTTTCCACTTGCCTGGAAGAGATTAGGAATTCATAGAATTGGGAGTAGATTTCAAACACCTCACCCAAACTCTCCATGCCTCAGTTTCTTCCTTTTGTAACAAAGAGAATTAAAATGTCAACAATGTGATACTTGGTAACGGTGAAAGTGTTAGTCACTCAGTCCTGTTTGACTCTTTGAGACCCCATGGACTGTGTAGCCCATCAGGCTCCTCTGTCCATGGGATTCTCCAGGCAAGAATACTGGAGTGGGATGCCATTCCCTTGGCCAGGGGATCTTTCTGACCCAGGGACTGAACCATGGTCTCTTTCATTGCAGACAGATCCTTTACCATCTGAGCCACCAAAGTATACATGAAAAATTGAAATCCAGAATTTGTAGATACTTGGCAAGTGTTACAACATATCTGAAGCTGAAAGGAGAAAAATGAAGTTTGAGGGGAATCTGAATTATGATATACCCAAGTGAGTTCTTCTCAGACTTTCTGCTTTCATGAATGAGCAAAAAGTTTTGCTTACTTGCTTTTTTAACTAAGAGACTAAGTTTTCCAGGATTTTATTTTAACAAAATAAAATCACTTAAAATACTCAGAACTATTTTTACTATTTGGCATCATTTTGCAAAACAAGAATCACTTTAATAAAAAAAAAAAAAAAAGCCATAATCTCAGAATCAAAGATATATTTCCCACGTTGGTTAAATAACATAAATATATGAAAACAAAGAAAAATTCCAATATGCATTGATAGATGTTAGTATTAAAAAGATGATATTATTAAAAGTAATATGGAATTTTCTGCTGCTTATTTAAAACTTGGACATCTATATTCAACATGCTCACATAAAGTTGAACTAGAATATGCAACTTGACCTGGAACACTGTTGTTAGAAATCTGTTTTCATGTCATGAGAATGAGAACAATACCCATTGTGCTATTCATTCAATACTTAGAATTCTTTCTAAAACCTTAGCTCAGCTTCAAACCCATGACATGAGTCTTGGTCATGAGTAACCTTGTCCCCAGCTCACATCATATGATTCAAAGCTGAGGCTTTATAAAATTAGAAATTAAGCCCTTATGAGATATAATTACAAATCCAATGCTTCACAATGAGAGGATGAATCCATAAAGAGATTAAGCAAATCATTCAAACTAGCACTGTTCCTAAGTGGTATCTGATTCAAAACCAGTGATTTCTGGATTCCTAATTAATATAATCAGTAATATCAAATAATAGCTAACAGTTTGATTATTTACTATGTACAAGTCTTCATGTGAAATATTCGACAGTCATGACATTAGCAAAGGATTTCCCGGGTGGTGCAGTGCAGGGAAGATCCCCTGTAGTAGGGAATGGCAATCCACTCCAGTATTCTTGACTAGTTATAATTCCACGGAAAGAGGAGCCTAGCGGGCTGTAGTCCATGGGATTGCAGAGTTGGACATGACTGAGTGCACACAAACACACACATATGATCGGATCCTCACAGTGACCTATGAGCACACAAACACACACATATGATCGGATCCTCACAGTGACCTATGAGCACACAAACACACACATATGATCGGATCCTCACAGTGACCTATGAGTTCCGTCATCATTCCCAGTTTACAAGAGAAGAAATAGAAGTGTAGTGGTGATACCCCACTCCAGAGCCCAGCAAAGGCTGCCGGCAGAGCAGCAATTCAAACCAAGCAATCCGACTCCAGCCCTGCTCACTTTACCTCTGGTATGTGTCTCTGCATTTCAAATGTGTAATTTCAGTGATGATGGTGACTTCAGTTTCTGGGGAGGTAGCTATAGGCCATTGCTTCTACTAAAATAGCTAGAAAAATTCAAACGATAAATTACTCTCCCCCCCCACACACAAAATCATAATTTTAGTTACATTGGCAAGCTGGGAAACATAGAGGGCTGGATGAGCTAGAACTGTAAGGAGTCTTTCTTAGGGCAGCTGAGCTTGAGAGTGTTGGCCAATCCTGAATACAGACTGAGGACTGGACTTGGCCTAAGCCAACAGCCCCCAGCAAGGGAAAGAGGCCGCTGTGGGGGCTTGACAGCGACAGGGACAGGTGAAGCATGTTGGAACCTGGAAGAGCCCTAGAGACTAGAGCCAAGTGCGAGGGAGGCACGGCGGCTGAGAGTGGCCTGAGAAGAAAGCATGAAATTTCCTTTTTCCTCCCAGGGCATTTGCCATCTTTTAATGTTGTCTGAAGCATGAGGTTAAAGAGATAAACTTTTGAGGGATAGAAGTAATTCCTCCAAAAGAAAGTGGTGACAAAATGGAGTAATTTTTATTTAAATACTTGGTTAATCCAGAAAAAAAAGAGAGAAACAAAGGGTGAAGAAATAGGGCATAGGGCAAGTAGAAAACAGAGTAAGGTGTAAACATAAGCCAAAACGGGCTTCCCAGGAGGCACAGTGGGAAAGACCCCGCCTGCCAATTCAGGAGATGCAAGGGACACAGGTTCAATCCCTGGGTCAGGAAGTTACCCTGGAGGAGGAAACGGCAACCCACTCCAGTATCCTTGCCTAGAAAATTTCACGGACAGAAGAGCCTCATGGGCTTCTGCCTGTGGGGTCGCAAAGAGCTGGACATGACAGAGCGACTGAGCGCACACACACACGAACATAAGCCCAATTTTATTAATAATTAGTATTCAATATAAATTGGCGATTCATTCTATCAGTAATTCGATCACAAAACTGTCAGCCTAAATTTAAGACAACAACAACAACAAATCCAGTGATACGTTGTTTATGAAACACACTTAAAATTAAAAGGAAGTTAGAAGTTGTTAGTAAAAAGACAGGAAAAGCTATACTACAAAAAGAAAGAAAGCTAATGTGGTCACAATCATTTCAGACAGAAGCAGAATTTATTTTAAAGCAAGAATCATCATTAGAGTTTTTTTTTTTTTATGAAAGATTTTATAGTGATCAAGGTTCAGTTCAATAAGAAGATATAACAATCCCAAGTTTGTTTACACCAAACAAAAGAGCTGCAAAATATACAAAGATCATGGCACTGGACAGGAACCAGAGTGGAAAAGAGGTAGTAACACTGTGATAATATTTGCAGAAATAGGCCTGTCTTGCCCCGCGGCCCATGTTCCTCTTACAATGCCAATACTGTACCTATTTCTCACCTTCAGCCTCTCAGGAGCTGTTATTATTGGCAATGTCAGTGACAGCCGCATTCATGTGAGGCATTGCATAGTTCACTTTATGACGCTATGAAATATGAAACTGGAGAGACAGACAGAAGTCGCCCCAAGGTAAAGAACATGCACTCTAACTTCTTCAGGTTTTAATCTCTTTTACTGGGCTTCCCTAGTGGCTCAGATGGTAAAGAATCTGCCTGCAATGCAGAAGACCTAGGTTCAATCCCTGGGTTGGGAAGATCCCCTGGAAAAGGACATGGCAACCCACCCCAATATTTTTGCCTGGAGAATTCCAAGGACAGAGGAGTCTGGTGGGCTACAGTCCATGGGGTCGCAAAGAGTCGGACACGACTGAGCGACTAAGCACACTGGGATCCGTAAGACCTGACTTAGAATTCTTTGCAGTTGACGTGATAACCAATAAGGGCCCGTGTTTACTTTGCAGAGGGGTAAGTCTCACGTGAGCCTAACGTTTGGCACAGTTTGATTAGCGCGTGCACAAATATCACACCTTCCATCCTTGGGCAAGGAGCTGATTAACAATCATGAATGAAAAAGGCCGAAGGACCATAACTGTTTATGGTTTTGTGCAGACCATTTTTGTTCCCTCTGAACTTTGCCCTTTTAAAAGGTTCTTAATCGCACCTTGAGATTTGCTATCTCCCTTCAATTTGACTGTAATTTAAGACATAGGCGGTGTCAAGGACAGTCCTCAGCAAAATTACAAGGAAGGTGCTCTTGCACCAGTCATGGAGTGGAGGGAAGCATCTTGCCCCTTTGGAGGCCTCCCCTTACCCCACACTCCTTCCCAGATGATTACAGGTCTCATAGTCTCTGTCCCTACACTCATCAAAACCAGCCTCCAGTTGTTTTGCTGCTGTTGTTTGCTGATGCCCAATTCTTTGTGACCTCCTAGACTGTAGCCCACCAGGCTCCTCTGTCCATGGGACTTCCCAGGCAAGAATACTGGATAGGTTACCATTTCTTCCTCCAGGGGATCTTCCTAACCCAGGGACTGAAGCCACGTCTCCTGCATTACAGATGGATTCTTTACCTCCAAGCCACCTGGGAAGCCCCTGCCAGTCTTTAGTTCTATTTTTCTTCAGGTGTTTATGACTCAAGAGAGTTTAGAAGTATGCCCCTAAGGGTAGTCGCTTCCTGCTAAATGGGAAACCTCAACTAAAAAATGAAGCTTGACTAAAACAGGTTTCAATAAAGTATGTCCTTGAAGCGGACACCCTACTGAAAGGTAGTGCAATGGATTCCAATCACAGAGCCAGGTCTTTGCAGAGCCTCCCTGCACCTGCAGGAAGGTCTGAGTCAGATCCTTGTTTTCAGAGTCCAGTTACTAACCCAATCTCCACTGTCATCCCTGGATTGTACATCTTGCTGTTCAGTCCTTTTTAAACTGACGTTTATCAGGTACCTCCACTGTGCCAGGCATCAACTTGATTAGTCAGGGAGAACTGAGATGATCCTTTAAAAAATAATAATCCCCATCCCAAGCTTTCCAGGGTCTACATTTATTACTCAATGCCACCTCATAATACCACTATATCCACTCTCCGTTTTCCAAAAAGGCTCAGACTGAATTAAGCCCACAGCTGCCTACTGAAATCTTCAACTCAAATCTCTGATTTAAAAAGAGGAGTTTACAATTCTTAGAGATCATTTAACTCATATATCTAATAAGCCAGAGCTTTACATACTTCAGGGCAGGCAAGTTACTCTAAAGCAAAGCTTTTAATAAGCCCTCATGAATAATTATGTAAAATAGTAGAAGTCTTTGTACACACCATCAGTATCTACTATTGTCCCCTGTCAGCCAATTGTTAGTGAAAGGGAAAACACAACTAGTATGTTCCTGAATAAATCAAACTGTTTATTTCTTATATGTGCCATAGAAATTATCTGAAATTTTTTCTCCCCAACCATGAATACCAAGACTGACCATCTTGAGGATTTCATTCAATGATGTGGTCAGTCTCCGTGTGAGTCACATCTTTTTCTGCAAGTGCTCTGAATGCTTCATTGACTAAGAAAAAGAGGGACATTCTTGTAGAATCTTTCTTTCCCTGCCATTTGAGTCACTGCTGCCTGCTATGTTGTTGGCTGTTTGTGCTTTCTTTGGCTTTTTAGTGCCCAGGTTGAGCGCCTAAAACATACGAGGCTCAGAAGAAAGTTTATTGAATTGAATCCTGACCTACTTTAGAGATAAGAGGTTTTCACTGTTGCAAGGGGAAGTCCTCTTAAAAACTAGGAAGTGAACTGAATTTTTCTTGGTGCACTAGAGACAAGGCAGAATTAAGTGAGATAATTGTAAATACATGAGAGAATGGATATGCAGGGGCTTTTAAACTCTACATAGATCTACAGATATTGACAGTCATTGTAAATGTGGAATTATGTATAGGACAGGGGTGAACCTAGTCTTCTTAATACTACAAATATTTATTGGGTGTTTAATGTGTAGCAGGTGCTATGCTGAGCCTTGAGGATGTATCAGTGAATCAAAAAAAAAAAAATACAGTCTCAGGTTTTTGGAGGCTCCTATAATTTAGGGACTTTTTAAGGGATCTTTCCTTTGTTCTCTGATCCTGAACTTATCTGTGACGTCTGTATTGGGGGTGCGCAAAAGGGAGGGTTTGATATAATGAAGATAGGTGACCCTTAATTTTGCCCCATGTGGGAATCCTTGCACTTCTGGATCTCTGTCAGGGTTGTGCCTGGTGGAGTTGTTAACCTTTATGCAGAAACAACATGGAATGTTCCTTTCAGCCTGCTGTGATAGAAGTCAGGCAATAAATAGGGCAATCAGGAAAGGTAGGAGGTGCTAGGTAAAGGAGAGGTGGGGAGACGAAACAGAGCTGCTGAGAAGGAAACACTATTAGAGGCAGAGAATCCTTGGATGCTGTGACTGAAAGAGTCCTCAAGAAGTGCCTTATCAAATCCTTCCATTCACAAGGTTGGCAAACTAAGGTTCAGAGACAGAAAGTAACTCATCTAGACCCACACATCACACTGACCAAATGCTCCACCTTTTACCTGATTCTTAAACAGTTAAACTTCTTTTTATATACTTAACCATAAATGGAGCTCTAACATCCTGCATGGTGCCATGGTGGTTAAGAACCCGGGTGTTTACCTCCAGATTGATTTCAAATCCCAACTCTGCCACTTGCTACACTGTAACCTTAGGGTAAATCACTTAACCTATTTGCATCTTAGTTTCTTGATCTCTAAATAGAGACGATCTTGGTAGCTGACTTTAAGGGGATTAAATTAGTTAAAACATAAAAACCTTTAGCTTATAGGAGGTGCTATACAAAAGTCTGTACTGCTGGGTTGGCCAAAGGTTCATTTGGCTTTCTACATAAGATGATACAGAAAACCTAACTGAACTTTTTAGCTGACTCAGTGCTAAGTATGTATATTCATAAAAGTTTAGTTATGCCATCCCTGAAATATTGGTTAAATTAAGCAAATCAGCTTAGTAAACAGATTTCTTCCTTGTTTATTACTTGACTGTTCTCTTTTATCTGTTTTAAGTATCAATATGTCAAAGTGACATAAGGAGATGTCACATCCTTAGGAAGTGGCTTACACTTATATACGCAAATCCTTTCGACAAATAAATGCTCATCCAGGGTGGAGAAATCATCTTCCAGAACATTTGCATCACCACTGCTCTCAGGACACTGGCTTCCCTGGTGGCTGAGTGGTAAAGATCTGCCTGCCAAAGCAGGAAACATGGGTTTGGTCTCTGGGTCAGGCAGATCCCCTGGAGAAGGAAATGGCAACCCACTCTAGTATTCTTGCCTGGGAAATCCCACAAACAGATGAGCCTGGTGGGCTACAGTCCATGGGGTCGCAAAGAATCAGACACGACTGAGCAACTAAACAACAACAGCATCTCAGGACATTATGAACTATCCAAAAGAGTATTTCCCCAAAGAGGTGCTGAGTGAACCAGGCAATGCCCATGAAATTAGGATGAAAGCCGGGGTCTGAGCTCCTCAGAGAGTGACGCAAGGGTTCATGTTACTCACGTGCTCACCTCTTCTGGGACAAGCTGAGCTCTACCCAGAAGTGAACGCTTCATTGCAGGATGGAGAGACTCACCAGGCATCTCCAGGCCAAGAAAAACATCTCTTCTCATCTTTAGCCATTCAAATTTAGAACAATGAGTTCTCTTTCCTCCCCCTGCTAGAGGCACAGAATGAGCCCCTCTGCTGGTGAGAAGCAAAGAGGAAGGAAAGGGGAATTATTTCCATCTCTAGACAGCTGTCCTGCTGCTCACCTCCCCAAGCCTCCACAGCCAACTTCTCCTGCACCCCCTGGGCACTCACGGCTGTGAAATGCAGTAACCATGAGACGAAGGGAGTATCCCTGATTGAGAAAAGGTCAAGGGGTAACAATAAGAGCTGACATTTATTGAGAACTGACTCTGTGCCCGGCACTGTTCTCAGCCATTCACGTGCACAGACTTATGTCACTTACACAATAGCCCTTTATGGGGGCCATCACAATTACCCTCATTTTGCAGAAGAGGAAATTGAGACCAGGAAGGCTCACTGGGGAAGGGTGGAGCTAGAATTCAAACCCAGGTCAATGGACCCTCAAGTCAAAAAGGTGGTCTGGGGACAGGTCCCAACCCATGACCAGCGTGTGCTGCTGTGTGCTGCTATGCTTAGTCACTCAGTTGTGTCCGACTCTTTGTGACCCCATGGGCTATAGCCTGCCAGGCTCCTCTGTCCAGGGGATTCTCCAGGCAAGAATACTGGAGTGGGTTGCCATGCCCCCCTCCAGGGGATCCTCCCAACCCACGGATCAAACCCAGGTCTCCTGCATTGCAGGCAGATTCTTTACTATCTGAGGCATCCGGGAAGCCCCAAGTGTGATGAGATGAGTACAGAAATTGAGAGTGAGCACTAGGCAATGTTATAGCCCTTTGCCAAGAGCATGATCAGCAGATTCATCTGAGTGAACAGGGTATAGAACAGTTCTGGCGTGGTCGAATTCACATGATAAAGTACATGTGACGTAGGCTGCATGCTGGTTATGTTCAATAGGACCACAAGTAGATCCCTGAACGACTGGAAATTCAGAAACAAGTCCTTCACCAGAGAAGGTTTGATACCTACTGCTCTCTGCCCTGAGGCCCCAAACCTCAATGTTTGCTGTGAAAGTAATAAACCTGTGAGGCATAAATGAATACATTGAAAGGAGCACCAAATCAGGAACCAGAAGATATTAAACAATGGGCACGCTCAATAAATAAGTGATATTGCATGTTAAAAGTTAATAAGTGTCATGGGAAAACTGAAAGACTAGAACAAGGTAAGGGAATCAGGAGGCAAGGGAGGGGCCCACACTATTAAATAAGGAGGTCATTAGGACAGTATGTGACCATTTTCCAGAGGCAGATAAGCCCCTTTGTAAATGTTTAACTTTGCCTTGGCTTCTCCCTGCTCCTCTCTCATGTGTCCTGGCTCTTCTATTTTCTTTTTGAATCTGTTAACACAGAATCATTACAGTAATCAAAGCATAATAAGGCAATTCATTCTACGCCAACCAGGAAAGTCCAGTTCATCATAATGTATACTTGAAAGCTAAATTATGGGTTTAGAATAATCTCTAAGATTTCTCCCAACTTTGAAATCCTATGACTTTGATTGAAAGAACTGCTGTATACTGCTCTTAGGGAACTAAACCTTTATATCAAAAGCTCATGTATATGATTCATTAATATATCTATTCATCTGGGCTTACCTGGTGGCTCAAATGGTAAAGGATCTGCCTGCAGTGCAGGAGACCTGGGTTGATCCCTGGGTTGGGAGGATCCCCTGGAGAAGGGCATGGCAACCCACTCCAGTATTCTTGCCTGGAGAATCCCATGGACAGAGGAGCCTGGCGGGCTACAGTCCATGGGGTTGCGAAGAGTCAGAGAGGACTGAATGAGTAACACTTTCACTTGTTTAATATAATCTATTGATCACCTACTATGATTCAGGTATGGCCCTAGGCATTGATGTTACAGGGATGCATGTATAAACTCTACCTTGAGAGTTTCAGAGTTCAGCATGAAGGCTGGATGTATAAACAAACAAAAATGACAACACAGATCTTAAGTGCTACAGCACATGTCTGCACAGAGTGCTGTGAGAAAAGACACGAGAGAGGATGTAATTCTTCTGGGTGACAAGAAAGAGTATCACAGTAAGGGTGCGAGGTGGTGACGTGCACTGTAGGCTTTGAAGAAAGATGAGGAGTCAGTCCTCTCAAGGACAGAGGAGGGAAGCCAGATTAGGCTGGGACACAGATCCAGAGGCATTCAATGAGGTGACATGTTTAGGGAATAGAAGAATGAATTTGTCTAGTTGTAATATGTGTGCCATGATTGGTGAGAGTGAGAACAGGGTAAGCCAGATATCAGAGATGAAGTTAAAACTCTTTGTTTTTATGGATGTTGTCCTAGTGTGTGATTTCATGCACATGCATCATCATGATTTACCTTCTTCAGTTTTCTGTGTGTGTCAGTCGCTCAGTTGTGTCCAACTCTTTGTGATCCCATGGACTGTAGCCCACCAGGCTCCCCTATGACCTCATTAATAATAAGATGTAGAGTCCCTGGGTCATTAAACTGTAACTTCCATAATCAAGTCACCACTTGAGTCCCAGTGCCTAGCATAGTGCCTGGCACATGTGGGCACTCAAATTTGGTTAAATGTGTGAACAACCCAATAAATGAAAGTCAATTAATCATCATTAATATCCTTTTCAGCTCTGTTCACATTTCCGGAACCTTTAGCTGTTTCCACAGCTTTGCATCAATGATTTGTCTGCATGGAATTGAGAAGACAAAGGAATTGAGCATACATATAAACACACTTACCCATATTTAGATAAATAAGTCTACAAGCTGTCAGAATATTCAACAGTCATTGGTGGGGGCCCGCATAGAAAACAAAGAGGACTGACCTGAGAAAAACTTGACTTTCAAATTATTTTTGTTGATTGAAGACCAGTTGTCAGTTTCTTGTCAATTTTCCCCCTTCTTTGAAAGAGAACTGACTATACTATTCTGTTATGAGCATACGTTTGGATTTATCTCTTAGTCACCCTTAGAAAAGGGATAGGTTCCAGAGTGAAGTACAATAATCCTCTTCTTGGCGTGAGTTGCTTGTGATGTTTCCAAAAGTACTCATTGTTCATAAAAGCATTCTAGAAGCTCCTCCACACCCCCAAGATGACTTCATTCTTCTATGTGGAAGTTTTTGAAGTTCTTTTATTATAGAAACTTTCTAACGTAAATATATGCAAATGAACCCCTGCCTATCAAGGCCCTCAGTTTCAACAATAATCATGGCTTTGTCAGTATCACCTCTCATCTATGAGTGCCTTTTCTAATTTTGTTTATTTATTTGCTTACTAGATTGGTTTAAAGCAAATCCCAGATGCCATGTCATTTCATGTGTAAATGCTTCGGTATGAATTTCTGAATGATAAGGTCATGTTTTGTTTGTATGGTTTCCCTAACACCATGACAGTAATACGTCTAATAAAACTAACAGCAGTCACTTAATTTCATCTTATACAATGTCCATATTCAAATTTCTCTAATTATCTAGAAGATGTCTTTTTACAATTGGATTCAGTGTATCAGAACTAAATAAGATCCATGCATTGTATTTTTTTTTTTTTTTGGTTTTAATATGACAATCTTAGGCTATTTACTTGAAATATTTACTTTTTTTTTCTTATCTCAAGGCTAAAGGGCTGCAATCCTCAGAGAAGAGTGAATAAAGCTGCCACAGTATAGTCTGCTGCACCAGCACCATTTTTTTCATAAAGATTTTCACTCAGTGCACACTAGTGGTAATCCATAATATGTAAATATGGAATGAAGTCAATATGTCTTCACATTCTTCCCTCTAGGAATACAAATTAAGGGAGACACACTCAGGTGAATACTCAAAAGAGATCACCATGATTCTCCTACTCTAGATTCACTTTAATTGTCCCTGATAATTATTGCAATAATAATGCTGTGTGATATTTTCATAGAGTACTTTAGAGTTTCCATTGTGCGCTCACATCCATTCAATCTAGTACAACCAGGAGTCCACTCTTTACGAAAAATACTTCATCTCATGTGATTCTTCAAATGAGCCTATGAAGGAAGACAGGGCAATTATAATCCTTTTTGACAAATATAAAAGCAAATTCAGGAATACTAAACAACTGAAATCCCACAGTCAGTGGACCTGAACTCTTGATCAAGTGCAAGCAATATCAAGTCCAAAGAACTTTTGACCAAGTTAAGCTATATCATACCATAAAAGCTCTAGACCACTCTCCTTCAAAACACCCTCTGCTACTGCTGTGTCGCTTCAGTCATGTCCAACTCTGTGTGACCCCATGGACTGCAGCCTACCAGGCTTCTCCATCCATGGGATTCTCCAGGCAAGAACACTGGAGTGGGTTGCCATTTCCTTCTCCAATGCATGAAAGTGGAAAGTGACAGTGAAGTTGCTCAGTCATGTCCAACTCTTAGCGACCCCATGGACTGCAGCCTACCAGGCTCCTCCATCCATGGGATTTTCCAGGCAACAGTACTGGAGTGGGGTGCCATTGCTTCTCCCCAAAACACCCTCTAGCCAGCCACTATCTGGTGAAGCGTTTATTCTGTTTAGCACTTCCTCCAATTTGATATCACGCTGGGTACCTGTTGCCTAGGAAGCCACATCCCCACATGCCTATTCCAGGTTTAAAGTACCAGATGCCTTCCCTAA
>NW_011494771.1:2891659-2901145 GCF_000754665.1 Bison bison bison
TCCTTTTTTTTTTTTTTTTTTTACTCACTGGGGAGGAGAGGCTTGGAGCTTTGGCCCCTTGCTCTGCCTCTCCTCTCCGTGCAGCTGACCTGGTCCGCCATGAACTCCTTTTTATAGAGAGCCGGCCTATGTGATGACTCTAGTTTGTGGTTCTGAGAGAAGGGCTGTGTGTCCTTTCCAGACAACCCTAGGTAAAGTTTAATGTAAGATCCTCCAGTATATTTTCCCTCTGACTCAGCAACTGTGGAGGGAGCTTCATATTGAAATTACTTCAGTTCAGTTGCTCAGTCATGTCAACTCTGCAATACCATGGACTGCAGCCAGGCTTCCTTGTCCATCACCAACTCCTGGAGCTTACTCAAACTCATGTCCATCAGGTCAGTGATGCAATCCAACCATCTCATCCTCTGTCATCCTCTTCTCCTCCTGCCTTCAATCTTTCCCAGCATCAGGGTCTTTTCAAATGAGTCAGCTCTTCACATCAGGTGGCCAAAGTATTCATACTGAAATGGCAGCAGCAAAATCAAAACATCATGGGATCACAAAGAATGAAGGACTGCTACTGAAGACAGTCACCATGGATTTGAAGTAGTTGCCTGTGAGCGGGAAATAAGCTTTTGATGAAGCCACTGAAATTTAGGCATTGTTTGTTATGCAGCCTAACTTAGCTTATCCTTACAGATAGAGGACTCCTTCCTTACAGTAGTCTGTTTCTTACCTACTGAAGAAATTGTCATAAAAAAACGTACAATTCAACAAGGCTACAAGATGTAGAGTGCTAGTGGGGTTGAGTAATATACAACTGGCAAAGAATAAGCAACAGTCCTGACAGCAAATCTACTAAGTAACATGCAGGGTGTCTGGAGTCCAGTAGATATGGGGAAGACAAGAAGACATGATTGTTAGGAGATATGAGTTTTGATGGGAAAACAGGAGACAGATCACTCAGGGAAATACAGACCAGTTAAAGGCCTGGGGCTTTATCCCATGGGCAATAGGAAGCCACTGGAATATTTTAAGTGCATGATAAGATCAGATTTTGGTCTTTTAAAGGCTTGATCTGGCCATTGAAAAATGGAAAGTTTTCAGAACAGTTGGAGAGCTATTGAGGTAGTCCAGGTGAGAACAAAAATGGCAGATTAGATTAGGAATAGGGAGAAATAAAATTAGTTGGGAAATGTTTAAGAAAGAGACACAGAATGATCAAATAGAATGATCAAAGAACAGACTTTCAGTGTTGAAATTGGGACAATTCTGGGCCAATTTGGATGAGTTTTTAACCCTAAACATTCACATATGAGCTTCATGACTGGTTAGGTAGGGTAATTTAGGGAGAGAATTGGGTCACCTTGGATAGTTGAACGGATGGTTTATTGAGATAGAAAACAATGAATAAAAAACAGATATGAGAGATAATAAATTGAGTTTAAGATAGGAGACCAAATGAAGATGCCAATTGAATAAATTGGCAATTGAATAAACAGGTAAATCTGGTATACTTTGATTAATTAGAGCTAACAGTCAAGTGCCATCCATGTACAAGGAACTGTTACAGTTAGCAGAAGTTAACTCACTCTTCTCAGCAGTCAATGATGTATTTCCATTTCATACTAACAAAGGCAAAGAAATTACTCTTGGCAACGCTATTTGAAATGAGGGAGCTGGATTGAAACTCAAATTAACCTGGATTTGAAAGTGACCTTTCCTGTTTCTTAGTTATATAACCTTGAAAAAGACTATGAGAATTTTTATCAACTCAGCCTTTAAAAAATGGATGTCATGCTGAGAACAGTCTGTCAGGAATGAGAGGAGGGAAAATATCCATTAGATGCCAGACCCAGAAGAGGGTAATCTTATAATCTAAGTTATTTTTAGAAGCTAGGATAAAAGTAAGCAGTGCAAACTTCAGCAACACAAACTCTATGTCAAATGCATAGGAGAAATGCAGAACCCAGATATTTCTTCAAAGGAGACAATACAGCATAAAAGTCAGGTGGTACGGTTTCTGGAGATGAATTGCTGAAATTCAAGTTGGAAAAAGACCCTGATGATGGGAAATATTGAAACTAAAAGAAGTAGGGGCCAGCAGAGGATAAGGTGGTTAGATAATATCACCGACTCAATGGACATGAATTTGAGCAAACTCCAGGAGATAGTGGAGAACAGAGGAGCCTGGCATGCTACAATTCATGGGGTCACAAAGAGTCAGACACGACTTAGCGACTGAATAACAGCAACAAACTTTGATTTCACCATTTACTAATCATTTGATGAATTATATGCATTCTTTCAATGGAATGTTCTCAACTGAAAAATAGCAATAATTATGAAAGTTCCTACCCACTCATCTCACCCACTGGTCAGGCTGAGAATTAGGCAGTACTTAACGCATGTTAAGTTATTAACGTATGAGTCTGACAGTGTCTAGCCAGGAACGGGAATCACTTCAGATATTTCGGTAAAGAGAATCTAGCACTTGGTATTAGATACATGGGTGATAAGAAAGCAGGGAAGCAAAACATGGGACAGTGAGGCAACTCAGAGATACACAGCAATAGAAAGTCAGTGCCACTGCTAAAACTGAAAAGACGCAGTGAAACTTACCAAGGCACAGAAGCCAGGGCCTCATTTACTCCCACTCCGCCCCTTTTAATGTCACATAGCCCTTATAACTTTTCTCATACACACCAAGCATAGGCTTCCTAATTCACTTTGTTGTCACTGCTCTCCACCTTGAATAGCTTCTCCCACATGTCTGTACTCTTGCTCCCTTAGATCATTGAGTATTTGCTCAGCTGTGGCCTCCTCTTAGCATCTTAGTTTTCTTGTTTATTTAATTTGCATTTTTGGTAAAGAATCTGCCTACCCATGCAGGAGACTCAAGAGACACAGTTTTGATCCCTGGGTAGGGAAGATCCCCTGGAGGAGGAAATGGCAACCCACTCCAGTATTCTTGTTTGGAAAACTCCACAGACAGAGGAGCCTCATGGGCTTCTCTGTCCATGGGGTTGCAAAGAGTCAGACATGACTGAGCAACTGAGCACACACATTTAATTTACATTTTTGGTCATCTCCTTTTCCTAGACTATAAGCTCCATGAGAGCAGAAAATGTCTATCTTGTTCATCACTGTGTTTTCCAGCACAGAGTAAGTAGTCAGTACATTTTTGCTGGATGGAAGAAATATCCACATGTAGTTAGACTTGGGTTCCCAAGGATCTAATCTTCCAAGGCACAGGATGTAGACATGGGGACAGAAAGAAAGGTTAAGTACCATAAACTTATATGTTTAAATTAGAACATGATCTCAGTTAAGGCAGATGCCTAGTCCCTGGGACTAAAGACCTTCAGTTGGACAGGACTATGAGGAAGAGGAATTAAAGGATGCCTCCCAAGGGGAACTCCTGTGGACCTGTTTTAATGTCTTTGAATAAAGATAACTTCTGCACTTGTTATTGCTGTTATTCAGTCACTCATTTGTGTCCGACTCTTTGTGATGCCCACATCAGGCTTCCCTGTCCTTCACTACATCCCGGAATTTGCTCAAACTCATGTCATGACTGAGCGACTTCACTCTCACTTTTCACTTTCTTGCATTGGAGAAAGAAATGGCCACCCACTCCAGTGTTCTCGCCTGGAGAATCCCAGGAATGGGGAAGCCTGGTGGGCTGCCCTCTATGGGGCCGCACAGAGTCGGACACGACTGAAGCGACTTAGCAGCAGCAGCATGTCCATTGAGTCAATGATGCCATCAGTGCTTGAGCCTGAGACTAAGCAGTCTTCTGATGGAAGGCAAGAGGCTCTACCAGTGGGGAGAAAAGCCTATTAAGAGCAGCATATTTTCAGGTCATTGCTAGACAGAGTGTGAAATGCCGCATACATCTTTGACTTTTCTTCAAAAGCAGGGCTCTGTGACTCAGTCCTTACAGGGACATTTTCTTTATTTGGTACATAAACATTTTGCTGGACTATCTCCACAGAATGGTGGATGAAGACAACAGGAAGCATTCAACTCTGCTAATTGTGCATCTTAGTGGAACATAAGGACCTCTGCCTCTCCAATGCACTTGTCTGTGCTGTCCACCTGAGATCACTCAGGAAGTCCAGCTGATCTTCTGGGAAATTAGGCAGCAGTAAGATTCTGTAGTCTTGCCAGTCTAGACTCTGATATTGATCACGGAACAGACAAATTGGAGGAACGAGGTAAAGTGGCCTTCTTATGTCTTAGACGTAAGTGCAAATACTCAGTGGAGAGTGACCTTTCACAAATGTAAATCTGCTTTAAAAAGCATCACATCTGTGACTCTTCAAATGTGTGCTAATGGTCAGCTTGATGTTCCCCTCTCAGCTTCCTCTGATTCATTTAGGAAAACTCCTCAGAGCCCACTAAAGGGTTTTATATGTTTTTCATTGATATTTGCTTTTCAAATGTTTGTCAAGTTCAGACATTTGTATGGGTCTTATTAGTGTTTAAAGGGTTCAAGCAGAGAAAATGACCCACAGTAAACAGACCAAAATACACCACTCCTGAAGACTATGTATTCTAAATCCAACATGTTTACAGCCTCGGGAAATGTGAGTTCCTTCCGAATTAGGAGATGGCAAAATGGCAGACTGGTTTAGCACCTGGACTTTGAACCCTAGCCTGCCATGTACACATTGTACATCATTGACCCTTTTATTTAAATTTTACATGTTGGAAATAATGCCACATCTACTTCATAGGTGTTCCATAAACATCTGGAATACACAGGCACTCCACAAATAATAGTTATTTAATTAGAAATAATTATCAAATGCCTGGTTCTAAATAAATCTAATATGTTTTACATTAAGACCACAGAACAATAATTTTGAAATGTATGAATCATTATTTACTTAGCACTTTAATACTGATGCTAACCATTAAATCAGAGTTCTTACTTGACTATCATTTTAAGGCTTACAGTAAATCACAGATACAAAGTATTATAGTTGTAAGATCCTAAGAATCTTTGGGATCCTCAATCTAACCACTCACAGAATGTTAACACTATTTCTTTAGCAAACTTGGCCAATGATAACCCTGTAATTACAAGCAAAACCATAATAAGAACCCAATAGACACTCAGACAAGTCATTACATGATGAGGGACTGAGCTTAGACTTTTATTCACTCAGAACGGATGAAAAGTACCTCTTTATGACTTCCATGTACAAGCTGGAACTTCACCACCAGGAGCCACTCAGAACATAGATTCTTTGCAAGTATTTGGAAGCAGATTTCTCTTTCTCCATGGTCTTCTTTACTTTTGGGAAAAGTCCTTCATTTCCTAAATCTAGTCTTTATAATTTCTAGATCAATTCTACTCTTACCACACACCACCCATCATACTGGATGCTCACACTTGCACTTGCTCAAATTCATTCACGTCTCTTAGGCAGAGTTGCCAAGAGTACCCTTAGAAGCGATGAGAAGATGTGCAAGATGGTCATTTACTCAGTGTATTTCCATTAATGTAATTTATGGCATCACTGTAAATGTTGGACTTTAGTTTTCTAATCACATCTTTGGTTTCTTCCAAAATTTTAATTTGTTTAGGGCATTTTAAACTGTAGAATCTTTATATTCCATATACCTCCCTTCTGTGTATCTCCTAAATAACAGATAAAACTATTAAATACTGTTTAGTCCTCACTCTCCACTTGAGACAATGCTCCCCTGTGACATAGAGCCATTATTAATATTCTTCAAGGATAGCCACTCAACTCATTCCACAATTCAACTGCCAATAAGGTCATCCTGGGCAAGACTTGTCAAAACGTCATCCATGGGGACATCAAAAGAGACTTTATTAGAATTGTCTCCAAAGCATGACCCAAGTGAAAAGGTATTTGGATTGTATTTCTGGTTGAATTGTCATGTAACAGTCCTATGTTCTCAGAATTTAATACTCATAAATCTTGGAGTCTTAGAAAATTATTTTTAGAGATTGCTACATGGAACCATCAAGCAAAATCCTATCCTCAGAGTTAAGGTAGACTAGGTCAAAAGTTGTTAACTCATGGGAATCCGTGTGTGGACTTCAAAATTTATAATTCTCCTAGAATGATAGGCAAGGTATTAAATTATGTACACATGTGCATTTTTCTTGGAATAAAGTCTCCAGCTCAGAAGAGACCTATACACAAAAGTTATCATTGAACAAGATTAAGTCTAATTAAAGATGCCCCAAATTTAAGCCCGTCTCACTGCCCCTATATTTTCTATTCATGCTCTGTAGTTGCGCATGCATGCTATGTATGGTTGCTTCTTTGGTGAGCTCAGTTTGCAAGCATCATTCATCTGGATTTCTCTAGGGATGTCTCTACACTGTGTGTGGTATTTTATATGTACACATACTTTTTCAAGAATCCACCTACCAATGAATGAGATGCTGGTTTGATCCACTCCAGTATTCTTGCCTGGAGAATCCCACAGACAGAGGAGTCTGGTGGGATACAATCTATGGGGTCACAAAAGAGTTGGACATGACTTAGCAACTAAATGACAACAACATACTTTTTCTAACATGATGGACCATAGTACCAACCAATGGCTTTGCCCAACACACAGTTGAAGAAAATGATTCTGAGGCAACACTGGAGTGAAAACTGGGTGGGCAGGATCCAATGAAAGCTAATATACCCATTTCTAAAATGGCCTAATCTCTTACTTATTAGGTGCTTTGCAGGGTGATTTTGATTGCATACACAAGTTCATTAGAAACACTGTCTTTAGGTTCTGTAGTAGACAGGAAAATGTCCTTCCTCCCCCAACAATACCTAACCCCCAGAATCTTGAGATGGAGAAACTATTCCAGATGACCTGGGAGGACTCAATCGAGTCATGTGCGTGTTCTATGTGTGTGCTCAGTCATGTCTGACTCCTTGCAACCCCATGGACCAGAGCCCACCAGGCTCCTCTGTCCATGGAATTCTCCAGGCCAGAATACTGGAGTGGGGACCCCTTCTCCAGGGGATCTTCCCAACCCAGGAATTGAACCCATGACTCCTACACCTCCTGCATTGCGGGCAGATTCTTCACTGCTGAGCCGCCAGAGAAGTCCTATGTCATTGCAACCCAAGGCAGCAATTACTATGAAATGGTTGGGATGGTCTCTATACATTCTGATATATTAGAGCAAAAATCCACACCAGCTATAAAAAGAGTAAATAAAACTTATGGCTACCATGCGAGGCGGGGAGAGGAGGGAAGGATAAATTGGGAGATTGGAATTGACATGTACACACTATTATATATAAAACACATAACAAATAAGAACCTACTGTATAGCACAGAGAACCCTACTCAATACTCTATAATGACCTATATGGGGAAAGAACCTAAAAAAGAGTGGATACATGTATATGCACAACTGATTCACTTTGCTATACAGCAGAAGCTAACACAACACTGTAAATCACATATAATGCAATAAAAATTTTAAAAAAGAATAAACACAAACTCAGTGGCTTAAGATCCCCTAGAGGAGGAAATGGCAACCCACTCCAGTATTCTTGCCTGGAAAGCCCCATGGACAGAGGAGCCTGGTGGGCTACAGTCCATGAGGTCTCAAAGAGTCGGACATGACTGAAATAACTTAGCACAGCACAGTAGCTTAGCACATAGGCTTTTCTTACAGTATGTGTCTATGGAGATCTCTGACTCTCCTGGGTAGCTCTCTTTAGGCAATGATTCTGTGATCCTAGCTCCTCATAACTTATGACTCTACTGTTTTCAATATGTGACTTCCACCATTACCATGACTATAGAGTGGGGGTTAGTCAGGAAGTTTTATGGTTTGTTTCATAATAGTGTATACCATTTCCATTCACATGCCATTGTTTTAAAAGTAATCAGATGGCTATACATACTCAGGAGTGGAATTGCTGGGTCTTATGGTAATTTTTAGTGTTTTGAGGAACCTCCATATTGTTTTCCATTATGGTTACCAGTGGACCATCTCACCAGCAGTGTACAAGCATTTCTTTTTCTCCATATCTTTGTCAATATTTGCTATGTGGGGTCTTTTTGACAGATGAGACCCTTATTGAGAAGGCAAAGAGCCTCTAGCCCACCCACTATAGATTTGCATTTAAGCTGGAAAAACAAAAACAAATTATAGTTTTAAACTACTACGACTACAGCATGTTTGTTACCACAGCAAACCCTAGCCCATCCTGACTACATATCCACTCAAAAGGAAAGCAACCTTAGGTTAATTAGTAATCCATGACATGTGTGGTTTAGTAGGCACCACATGTATACAATCTTTTTGATTAGCAAATGTTCAAAGTCCATTCAATTTGTCTCATATAAGAGACAGTGACTCATTGGAAAAGACTCTGATACTGGGAAAGATTGAAGGCAGGAGGAGAAGGGGACAACAGAAGATGAGATGGTTGGATGGCATCACCGACTCAATAGACATGAGTCTGAGTAAACTCCAGGAGTTGCCGATGGACAGAGAGGCCTGGCATGCTATGGTCCATGGGGTCTCAAAGAGTTGGACATGACTGAGCAACTGAACTGAACTGAACTGAATGTTTTAATTTAATAAAATGGAAAATAACTCCATTCTCTTTTTTCTAGTATTAGTCTCTTCTATGTAGGCATCTCTCCACACCCAGTGATGCTATATCCTAACTGCAAGAAAAGTAGTTAGAGGAGATGTAAATACTATTTTGAGCATAGCTCCACAAACGCAAAGCTGTAAAGTGACCACCAACCACATGCAGTAATAAAGTTGGTCCCTTCTTTCTATTCAGGGATATTGTGAGAATCAGTTCAGTTCAGTCACACAGTCATGTTCGACTCTTTGTGACCCCATGAACGGCAGCACACCAGGCCTCCCTGTCCATCACCAACTCCCAGAGTCCACCCAAACACATGCCCATCGAGTTGGTGATGCCATCCAACCATCTCATCTTCTGTTGTCTCCTTCTCTTCCTGCCCTCAGTCTTTCCCAGCATCGGGACCTTTTCAAATGAGTCAACTTTTCGCATCAGGTGGCCAAAGTACTGGAGTTTCATCTTCAACATCAGTCCTTCCAATACACACCCAGGACTGATCTCCTTTAGGATGGACTGGTTGGATTTCCTTGCAATTCAAGGGACTCTCAAGAGTCTTCCCCAACACAACAGTTCAAAAGCATCAATTCTTTGTTGCTCAGCTTTCTTTATAGTCCAACTCTCACATCCATACATGACCACTGGAAAAACCATAGCCTTGACTAGACGGACCTTTGTTGGCAAAGTAATGTCTCTGCTTTTCAATATGCTGTCTAAGTTGGTCATAACTTTCCTTCCAAGGAGTAAGTTTCTTTTAATTTCATGGCTGCAATTACCATCTGCAGTGATTTTGGAGCCCAAAAAATAAAGTCTGACACTGTTTCCACTGTTTCCCCATCTATTTCCCATGAAGTGATGGGACCGGATGCCATGATCTGCGTTTTCTGAACGTTGA
>NW_011494771.1:2901426-2955635 GCF_000754665.1 Bison bison bison
TGATGTACTCTGCATATAAGTTAAATAAGCAGGGTAATAACATACAGCCTTGACGTACTCCTTTTCCTATTTGGAACCAGCCTGTTGTTCCATGTCCAGTTCTAACTGTTGCTTCCTGACCTGCATACAGGTTTCTCAAGAGGCAGATCAGGTGGTCTGGTATTCCCATCTCTTTCAGAATTTTCCACAGTTGATTGTGATCCACACAGTCAAAGGCTTTGGCATAGTCAATAAAGCAGAAATAGATGTTTTTCTGCAACTCTGTTGCTTTTTCCATGATCCAGTGGATGTTGGCAATTTGATCACTGGTTCCTCTGCCTTTTCTAAAACCAGCTTGAACATCTGGAAGTTCACGGCTCATGTATTGCTGAAGCCTGGTTTCGAGAATTTTAAGCATTGCTTTACTAGTGTGTGAGATGAGTGCAATTGTGTGGTAGTTTGAACATTCTTTGGCATTGCTTTTCTTTGGGATTGGAATGAAAATTGACCTTTTCCAGTCCTGTGGCCCCTGCTGAGTTTTCCAAATTTGCTGGCATATTGAGTGCAGTATTTTCACGCATCATCTTTTAGGATTTGAAATAGCTCAACCGGAATTCCACCAACTCCACTAGCTTTGTTCGTAGTGATGCTTCCTAAGGCCCACTTGACTTCACATTCCAGGATGTCTGGCTCGAGGTGAGTGATCACACCATCGTGATTATCTGGGTTGTGAAGATCTTTTCTGTACAGTTCTTATGGGTATTCTTGCCACCTCTTCTTAATATCTTCTGCTTCTGTTGGGCCCCTACCATTTCTGTCCTTTATTTAGCCCATCTTTGTATGAAGTATTCCCTTGGTATCTCTAATTTTCTTGAAGACATCTCTAGTCTTTCCCATTCTATTGTTTTCCTCTATTTCTTTGCATTGATTGCTGAGGAAGGCTTTCTTATCTCTCCTTGCTAGTCTTTGGAACCCTGAATTCAAATGGGTATATCTTTCCTTTTCTCCTTTGCTTTTCGCTTCCCTTCTTTTCACAGCTATTTGTAAGACCTCCTCAGAGAGCCATTTTGCTTTTTTACATTTCTTTTTCTTGGGGATGGTCTTGATTCCTGTCTCCTGTACAATGTCATGAACCTCCATCCATAGTTCATCAGGCACTCTATCTATCAGATCTAGTCCCTTAAATCTATTTCTCACTTCCACTGTGTAGTCATAAGGGATTTGATTTAGGTCATAACTGAATGATCTAGTGGTTTTCTCCACTTTCTTCAATTTCAGTCTGAATTTGTCAATAAGGAGTTCATGATCCGAACCACAGTCAGCTCCTGGTCTTGTTTTTGTTGACTGTATAGAGCTTCTCCATCTTTGGCTGCAAAGAATATAATCAATATGATTTCGGTGTTGACCATCTGGTGAAGTCCATGTGTAGATTCTTCTCTTGTGTTGTTGGAAGAGGGTGTTTGCTATGACCAGTGCATTCTCTTGGCAGAACTCTATTAGCCTTTGCCCTGCTTCATTCTGTACTCCAAGGCCAAATTTGCCTGTTACTCCAGGTATCTCTTGACTTCCTACTTTTGCATTCCAGTCCCCTATAATGAAAAGGGCATCTTTTATGGGTGTTAGTTCTAGAAGGTCTTGTAAGTCTTCATAGAACCACTCAACTTAAGCTTCTTCAGCATTACTGGTCAGGGCATAGACTTGGATTATTGTGAGATTGAATGGTTTGCCTTGGAAACAAACAGAGATCATTCTGTCGTTTTTGAGATTGCATCCAAGTACTGCATTTCAGACTCTTTTGTTGACTATGATGGCTACTCCATTTCTTCTAAGGGATTCCTACCCACAGTAGTAGATATAATGGTTATCTGAGTTAAATTCACCCATTCCAGTCCATTTTGGTTCACTGATTCCTAGAATGTCGACGTTCACTCTTGCTATCTCCTGTTTAACCACTTTCAGTTTGCCTTGATTCATGGACCTAACATTTCAGGTTCCTATGCAATATTTCTCTTTACAGCATCAGACCTTGCTTCTGTCACCAGTCCCATTCACAACTGGGTGTTGCTTTTGCTTTGGCTCCATCCCTTCATTCTTTCTGGAGCTATTTCTCCACTGATCTCTAGTATCATATTGGGCACCTACCAACCTGGGGAATTCATCTTTCAGTGTCCTATCTTTTTGCCTTTTCATACTCTTCATGGGGTTCTCAAGGCAAGAATACTGAAGTGGTTTGCCATTCCCTTCTCCAGTGCACAGCATTCTGGCAGACCGCTCCACCATGACCCGTCTGTCTTGGGTCGCCCCATATGGCATGACTTAGTTTCATTGAGTTAGACAAGGCTGTGGTCCATGTGATCAGATTGGCTTGTTGTCTGTGATTGTAGTTTCAGTCTGTCTGCCCTCTGATCCCCTCTCTCAGTGCTTGCTGTCTTACTTGGGTTTCACTTACCTTGGACATAGGGTATCTCTTCACAGCTGTTCCAACAAAGCACAGCTCTGCTCCTTACCTCGGACGTGGGGTAGCTCCTCTCGGCCACCACCCCTGACCTCAGGCATGGGGTAGCTCCTCTCGGCTGCTGCTCCTGACCTCCAGCTCGGGGTAGCTCCTCTTGGCCACACTCATGTGCTGTTGTAGCCACCAAGGAATAAATATATGTAAAAACTTTAAACCCTTCAGAAAAAAAGGTGCTGTATAATCCAAGTGATTACTCACACCATTACCCAACACAAACTGAGCCTCCATCCCTTAGAGACAGTTTCACTGCTAATTTCACTGACAGCAGTTGATAAAGTTGACATTTGGTTTTAATGACACTGGCTAATAAGCTGTCAGAAGGTTTCACAATCTTATCAAGTAATATACTACATTACAAATATTAAAAATTACTTTTGGAATCAATGTAATATGCTTTGAACACTCCATGGACTTCATCTGATAGGCTATGCCAAGTTTTGTTCTTTTCTTTTTTACCCTAGACTTACATAGTCACTGGGTATGAGGAGGAATGTTTCTGGAGTCTTATACATGTGCACATGTGTATGTTGTCTGCATATGTACTTCTGATGATGAATATTCAGTCTGCATCCGAGTAGCTGGCATTTTGGCTTGATGTTTTGATCTTTTGAAAATACACATGCACCTGCAGTGCCTGGTTCTGCTCAGATCCCTGTGAAGCTTTCCATTTTTGAGACTACTCCAATCGTTATTATGGAAAGAGCATCACATTTATAAAAAACCTAAAGACGAAATCACAATGATTGCTTCTATTTATTGAGAGTCTCCTCTGGATTAGTGCTTTTCATAATTATTCACTTTATCCTTGCTACAACCCTTTAAAGATAATTTTATCAATTTAAACTCATGCATTCAAGCAACAGAAAACCAAGTTCAGACTGACTCAAACAAGAAAGATTTATTAACTTGTCTTCAAGTTCAGGGTACAATCCAGGATATGCAGGCATGATTCAACCAATGCCTCAAATGATATCCCTGGAATCATTTTCTCCATCTGCATCTCCTAGATAAACTTGTCTTCTCAAAGTGCTTGTGGTGACCATTAGCTCTTAGCTCAAACTCACAAGTATAGCACCTAATTCAGCAGAAGAGAGAGAATCTATTTCTTCCATCAGCTAAGAAAAGAAAAACCAGAATAAAATTTTCTGGGTTCTGATTGGTCAAGCTTAGATCATGTGACCTACCCTAAGCCAATCATCAAAGCCTGAGGTATGAATGCTCTAGATTGCATTGATTGGCTTAACCTTAACTTATGTCACCTGTTTGCACTCTGGAGAGAAATGATTGAGACAAATTCATTCAAAGCCAAAGAACCAAGGGTGGGTAGGATGATACTATCAAAAAAAAAAAAAAAAAAAGATTGTTGCTATAACAGTGGAATAGGGAGAAAAAATGGATACAAGGCAGCAATATCAATGAATATCCATTACAAATTGACACTGTCTTCATTTTGCCCAGGAGAAAAGAGAGGTTCAGAGAAGTTAAGTGACTTATGTGATAACATACATCTAATGAATGATAGGGCCAGACTTTGAAATAAAGCCTCTGTGTCTCAAAGCTATTGTTCATTGTTGTCTTCTGAGACACAGTAAAATGCTAGCCTATATGGAAAGCAGTGTACCTAATTGAGCCTGAGAAGGTCAGGTCCCAGGTATCCACTTTCTTTGGGATAGAGAGAGCTAGAAAGCAATGCCATATGTAGTGCAGTTCATCTATACTGTCAACTGTGAAGCTGGTTCAGGGGAAAATCAAAGAATTTGCACTGATGGAAAGGACAGTGGGGTGGGAGGATACTGGTATCAGATGCTTTACACAAATTTTCGCTGTCCTTCTCATCTTTAGTGAGAAGTTAGGAGAGTCAGGTAACTTCTCTAAAATGTGAAATAAAGGATAATGACACCTAACTCCCACACACTGGGGACTGCTTAAAGAAGCTGATATATTCTGAAATGTCCTGTAAACAACCCTGCACTTACAAATATAAGTTACTGCTATGAACATGAAAAAGGATTTATATTCACCCTTATAACTCACAATGTAGTGCTGGGTGGACAAAGATATCTCCAAGCTTGTGAATTTGATTTCAATGATGAATTCTTTTTGCGTTTTTAAAAGTCTCTCTGTTCTGCAATGTCAGGATCTTCACATATTTTATAAAAGTGGCTCCTTGTCATTCCCTGCTGGCTCATCTTCTCAGTTCAGTTCAGTTGCTCAGTCATGTCCGACTCTTTGTGACTCAATGAATCGCAGCACGCCAGGCCTCCCTGTCCATCACCATCTCCTGGAGTTCACTCAAACTCACATCTACCGAGTGCCATCCAGCCATCTCATCCTCTGTCGTCCCCTTCTCCTCCTGCCCCCAATCCCTCCTAGCATCAGAGTCTTTTCCAGTGAGTCAATTTGCATGAGGTGGCCAAAGTACTGGAGTTTCAGCTTTAGCATCATTCCTTCCAAAGAAATCCCAGGGCTCATCTCCTTCAGAATGGACTGATTGGATCTCCTTGCAGTCCAAGGGACTCTCAAGGGTCTTCTCCAACACCACAGTTCAAAAGCATCAATTCTTTGGTGCTCAGTTTTCTTTATAGTCCAACTCTCACATCCATACATGACCACTGGAAAAACCATAGCCTTGACTTGTCGAACCTTTGTTGGCAAAGTAATGTCTCTGCTTTTCAATATGCTGTCTAGGTTGGTCATAACTTTTCTTCCAAGGAGTAAGCGTCTTTTAATTTCATGGCTGCAGTCACCATCTGCAGTGATTTTGGAGCCCCCAAAAATAAAGTCTGACACTGTTTCCACTGTTTCCCCATCTATTTCCCATGAAGTGATGGGACCGGATGCCATGATCTTCGTTTTCTGAACGTTGAGCTTTAAGCCAACCTTTTCACCCTCCTCTTTCATTTTCATAAAGAGGCTCTTTAATTCTTCACTTTCTGCCATAAGGGTGGTGTCATCTGCATATCTGAGGTTATTGATATTTCTCCTGGCAATCTTGATTCCAGCTTGTGCTTCTTCCAGCCCAGCATTTCTCATGATGTACTCTGCATATAAGTTAAATAAGCAGGGTAATAACATACAGCCTTGACGTACTCCTTTTCCTATTCTACTTGCCTTCAAAATGTTGGAATGCCTTGGGGTTCTGGCCAAGACTCTGCCTGTTCTTTCTTTGTAACCACTTTCTAAGTAATTTCATCAAGTCCCAGGGCTTTCCTATGGTCTCTATATCAGTAAGTCCAAGAGTGTCTTCAGCCCTGACTTCCAGATATCTGTATCTAACTACCAATGTCACCTCCACTTAGGCTTCTAACAAGTGTTTAAAAATTAAGTGTTAAAACAAAATTCCAGATTTCCATCCCCATTCACTTGTCCCCATCTACTCTCTCCCTACTCTTTCTCATCTCAGTGAGTTTATTCTTCATAACTGTTTCTTACATCTCTCACATCTGATACATCAGCAAGTCCCATTGACCATCTACTTTCACTCATCACCTTGGTCCAACCCTCCAACATTTCTCTGTATCTCTGTGATAGTCATTTTACCAATTCCATTCCTTCCCTCTATAATCTCTTCTCTGGACACTAGTTAGAGTAATGCTTTTAATTGTGCATGAGATCACCTGACTGCCATGCTCTAAGCCTTCCAATGGCTTCCCATTGTCCTCAGAGAGGTTACTAAATCCTGTGTCCTCTAGCCCTGGTATACTTCTCCAATTTCATCTCTCACAACTCTTCTCCTGACTTGCCACACTTCAGCGTTCTCAGTTGTCTTTCATTTCCTGGGATTCCTGCCTTAGACCCTCTCCACTAAATGTTTCCTCTCTGGAAAATCCTCTTGATCATGCAGATTTCAGCTTAGATGCAAATCTCTCAAAAGAGCCTTTCCTGATCATGCAAACTGACCTAGCCACCGTCACTATCACATCACCTACTTTAATTCTCTGCATATATGAATACCTATCACTACTTACTTTTTCTTGTTTATTTAGCTGTTTGTTGGTTTGTCTGCTCCCACTATGATGTAAGTTTTATATGATCATAGACTCGAAATTATTTACAGTATTATTGCCCAGGCCTAGAACATTGACAAGAACTATTGAGTGAATAAAAACAATGAAACAATAGATGAATGAACATGTGGATGATAGATAAATGATGGCTTTATTTTAAAGCTTGGGCCACTTGTGCACTGACCTTGCCACAGATGGTTACAATATGTATGAGACTGCTCACTCTGTGAGGGCGGGAACAAGCCCTGAACTTCTGGAACTCTGGACAGGCTTTGTTAGGACAAAGGGAATTGAATCAATCTTTACATCTACCTCATCATAGGGAGATTACACAAAATTTCCTGTAGCAATGACTGGTATTTCTGTTTGGAGTAAAGGGTGGCATGATTTTAATCAAAGAGATTTGGATATAAAGTCAGCCAGGAATGGGCTGCTCTACAGACTCTCATTCCTACTCTACCATGTGCTGGTCACGTGCTCCTCATTAAGCCACTCAGCCTCTCTGACTTGCTCTTTCTTACCTGTAAATGGCAGTGATAATAACTCATCTTACCAAGTTCTTAGGAAATTCAACAAAATGAAATAGGACACTCAACACATGGAACATATCTAGTAAATGCTACTTCTCTCTCTCTTGTAACCTCATTGGTCATTGACCATAGTAATTCTGTATTTTATTAGAATACAAGCCATGTTGGTATCGTGGGGAATGATCACATAGATGAAATGCTTTTGGTCCCTGTGTGGCTGTCTTTCACTTGCTTTCTAGATTCATGCTCCCTACTGTGTCCTATGAGTTAAACCTATGTGAACCAAGTCAATAGGTTTTCTTGCCTTCTAGATTATGGTTGGGCTTCATTTTGATTGGGAAGCAGCAGTGGCCAATTGGAAAAAAGGAAAGGATGTGGTCAGATAATTTATGTCCTTGGCTCCATCTCTTAGGGGTGGATGAGGGCTAAGTGCCTCCTTCAACAGAGTCACAGCCCTCTCCTGACCTGTTTCCAGGAACTTCCCCTTCTCTTTCCCCTTTAGGTCCAAGAGTGCTAGATTCTGCCTTGATGGTAATTATTCCTTAGGGCTTCCACACTCCCCACTAACACACTTGTAAATGTACTTAAACTTTCTTTGCAGTACCCAATTTGAGTGCATCATCTCTTCCCTACTCAGATCCTGCCTGAAACACTTTCTTGCCTTCAAGGGTTCACGCTATAAGAAGACATCATACTGCATATCACTAATAGTAGATGAACCAAAGCAAGAATTCTTCACTGCCATTGCACTGACCTTATTTGTATCAGTTCAGCAGGGGAGACTGACTTTATTCATTACCAACTGTTCACAAGAACTCATCAAAAATACCTGTGTGTTTATGAAACAGCAGTCAGAATTAATAAGTTCTGTACCTTAAATGTTATTTCTTTGGGATCACTTGTTCTCAACTGATCAAGTCTTCTGACGAACTTTCAAAAATACATATGCCTACTTCTTATCTATAATATTTCAGTACTGACAGCAATTTCATCACCTGATTTGATTACAAGGATGTAACTAAGAATATACTTAACTATAAAGCAAATATTCATAATGATAGGAAGATAGGAATAAAAAAACCACTTACTCAAGCCCCTTTGAATAAAATGTTCCTTTTTGGAATAGTTTGTCCTAAGGTGTTTAAAAACATTACTTAAGGAAAATTCTGCTCCAAATAAAGTTACAGTTCAAGAAAAAAGATGCACCTCCCTAGGCCAACCTTAAATCAAAAGAGCTCCACCTCTTAGGAGGTGGAGCCAGGCAACTATATACTTGTCAAAGCAACTCATGTGTTTCTAATGTGAAGCCAGACTGAGGACAGTGGCTTTCAGTTTTCCTAAAGAGGCTCCCAGTACTAGATCAAGTGCCTCCATGCTTGTCTGCATTCTCACACTGAAATTGCTCCCAGACTCTCAACCCACCTCCAAATTCCTCTCACCCTGGCCTCTACTTCATGTGATTCTGGTTTAGCAATCACTGTTCTAGTAATTCCAATTGACTTGGCCAGTAAAGCGTGAAGTATTTGTCTTATAGATTGTCTGGCATTTCCCTTGAATGCAGTTAATAGTGGCCCTCTGGTTTCAGGATAAGGATGCTGCATGACATCTGCCTAGAACCCTCAGCCCACAGTCTGCCAGGACAACAGTGCCCTATGACCTCCACCCTCTAGGAATGACTAGACAGGTGGAGTATACACTATATTGCTATAGAAAAAAAATATATATTTCCAGGAATCTGTTTCATTGGAACACATTTTTCACATCCCTTAGCATATTGAAAATGTTCAATAATGTCTCATAATCACTGTGATCAAAGTATATTGTAATTACCTATCCTTAAACAGACCAAAGGACTTTGGTAATGAACTCATTCAAATCTCTTAATGCACATGGATTTGTGCTACAACTGTCCTTATCCCCAGGAGCTAATATATGTGGTAGTTCTTTGTAAAATGTGGAGTCTTCTACACATGAATGCCCTGGAGAAGGGCATGGCAACCCACTTCAGTATTCTTGCCTGGAGAATCCCATAGACAAAGGAGCCTGACAGGCTACAGTCCATGGGGTCACACAGAGTCAGACATGACTGAAGCAATTTAGCACACATGAATGTGTTATCATTTTTATTTTTAAAACCATACTTTAGACCCAAGAAAATGATGTTACAAACAAATATACTTAAGATAAAGGAAGCAAAAGCAAATTAAATACATTCAAATCATTTAATAGTACTAGTGTTGAGAATGGAATAATATTCAATAATTATGCAATGCTAATAAAGGCTTTACAGAACAGAATATTATGCATTTGTGTAGATTTAGGACTGAACATTCAAAAAGGTGTGCTATGACCAAATATCTGAAGCACGTTTTCTGATGAGAAGTTCAGATGAACAGAAAAAGTGTTCAGTGGGATGGTTAGTGAAGAGAGGATGGTTCTTGGAAGCAAAAGTCACAGTGTTACAGATCTGAGTAATACCAAGATGATATGGCTGTTGCTGACTCTCTTGGTGGCAAATCCATCCCGACTAACTCCCCATGGGACAAGCCAGTCTCTCTTCCATGATGACTCCACTGTTCCATAATGGATTTGCCAGTAGACTCCATCACCAGCTAAAACAGAGAAGTCTGACTCTTCCCTCTGGAAGGACCTTAATGTCAGTTCATTGTGAATAACACCTGTGAAATCTAAAGAAATAATTTGATGTGATTAGAATGCATAATTAGAAACTGATATATCAGGGACTTTCATATATCATTGTTCATAAATTTATTCAGTAAACATTCTTTGAGCACCTAGGAAGCACTGGCCCCATTTTGTGCCCTGGTGAGCTCCGGAGAGCCCCAAAGCATGGTGCTTGCTGCTCTAGCATACCTAAGATTATATTAAAGAAAGAAGTGTTTTCTTAATTAATATCTGGTAAGTGTTACAATAGACATATGAATAGAAAAAGATGGGGTCATGGAGATGGGAATGATTTGGCTGCACGGGAAATAAGCAGGTTTGGCCTGCTTTGACTTTCCTTCAGGTTGTGTCATAGTTTCCGGCCTAGACTGACTACTTTGACTAAACCTCTTACCCACTCTTATGTCAGTACACTCCATTGCTTCCAACCCAGTTTTGCTGAGATCTATAAATTCCTGACACTCAACCATTTAATGATGCTTCTTACTTCCTCAGATGTCATCAGGCAATGTGATAAATTGAGCCCAATAGTCTTGAGTTTGACTTTTGTTTGTGTCACTACTGGTAAACCCTGGAGATAAAAGATTAAACACTCTGTTTAGTAGTTCTGCACGAAATGAGGCTTCCAGGAATGAGGTGCTGAGACAGAGTTACAAGAGCAAGAGGCTTATAGGGTGGGTGGTGTGGTATGAGCCAGTGAATGACAAAAAGAGGAGGAAGTAGGACTGGGCAGGGAAAGCCTCAGTCTGCAATGCAGGTCTGACAAAGTCTCAGCCAACAGAGAGCAAAGACTACTCATTAGAACAAGGGCATTCCTTCATCAGCCACAATTGGGCAAAAATGGGTACCTCCTTGTGCCCCAGAAGAGTACAGTCTTGCTCAAATATTTTGGCTAGAGTTCTATAGCTAGAGTATGTCATCTGACCTTACTCCCTACAAATGAAGAGCAAGTTCTTGGTTAAACAGTTATCTGAGCCCTACATCTCAATGGTGAACACCAATCCTCAAAGACTTGTATAGCACAATCTTCTCTCTAGCAATCACTGAGTTAGCATATGGATGGTTATGCTTCACAGTTTTTGGAAATTGACTCCAAATCTACCAATAACTCACAGACAGTTTAAGCAACCTCAACCACTCTACATTTTAAACAGCTGAAATTCGAGATGCTCCCCTCCCCCCAACAAAAAGAACTATGACAACAAAATGTCATTTCTTTATGTACACAGACACAAAATGACCCTAGTTTTCACAACAAGCTATTATTTTTAGACCTGTGTTAGCAATCATGAGAGTGTTCATTGTGTAAATAAATTATAGATTATTATATACAGTTGAGAGTGATAGAGTAACAGTAGGCAATGGTGGAAAAGGAATGTATTTATAGTCAAAGCTAGGTTTGAATCCTGAACCTGTCATGACAGGCTATGTCTTCAGGAAAACATAGTTTTGGGGGCCAGATTCCTCACCTGCAAAATAGAGATAATAATACCCATATCATCGCCTGTACATACAGTGGAAGACTCTATATGATGAATTAAACAAGAATTTGCCAATTCCTAAGGACCCCTTGGAAGGACCCCTTTGCTAATTCCTAAGGACCACTTAATCCTTGGAAGAAAAGTTATGACCAACCTAGACAGCATATTAAAAAGCAGAGACATGACTTTGCCAAAAAAAGTCCATCTAGTCAAAGCTATGGTTTTTCTAGTAGTCATGTATGGATGTGAGAGTTGGACTATAAAGAGAGCTGAGCGCCGAAGAATTGATGCTTTTGAACTGTGGAGTTGGAGAAGACTCTTGAGAGTCCCTTGGACTGCAAGGAGATCCAACCAGTCCATCCTAAAGGAGAGCAGCCCTGGATGTTCATTGGAAGGATTGATGCTGAAGCTGAAACTCCAATTCTTTGGCCACCTGATGCAAAGAACTGACTCATTTGAAAAGATCCTGATGCTGAGAAAGATTGAAGGCAGGAGGAGAAGGGGATGACAGAGGATGAGATGGCTTGATGGCATCACTGACTCAATGGACATGAGTTTGAGTAGGTTCCAGGAGTCGGTGATGGACAGGGAGGCCTGGCCTGCTGCAGTCCATGGGGTCACAAAGAGTTGGACACGACTGAGCAACTGAACTGACTCAAGGACCCCTGGTTGTTCCTAATGATTATGTGGCTTTCTCTACCTAATGGTGCTCAGAAGGAAGACATCACTATCAAGCTCTGAATTCCAAAACAGAGTGTTGTTTGCTTGATCCTACAGGGAGATAATAACCATGAAACCCAGACTGATTCTAGAAAGAGAAAAAGATGTCTCAGAAGGTCATGGTTGCTTTTTTTCTCTTTCTCTTATTTATGTTTTTAACATGTAAGGAACTGGAGTGACTGTAAGGAAATTATAGAAAGGGGAGAACAAAGTATAAGAGTAGGGGAAGCCACACTCTAAAAGGAAAACAAACATCCTCCTGAGTACAGAAAGTAACTGGAAAAATGTAGAATGGATGAAACCGCCAGCTTGCTGGTTCTCCAAGAAGAGAGCTAGGAACAGTCCACCCATGGGATCCAAAGACACAAGGCCCGGGAATGCTGATTTTGTCTAGACGTACCACCTCCAAGATGCAGCATGATCCCTCGAGGATTTTTTGCTTCACCTATAACTCTGTAACTAGTTCCTTTATTAAACTCTACTTAAATCATCCTAATTTCCACACGCCATCTATTTTCTACTGGGAACACTTCTTTTTCAGGTGTTAATATTATAATGTCAGAAGATCACACCTATCTAGGAAGATTATAAAAACCAGACGCTTTTTTTAGACCACAAGATAACAAAGAGGTTAGAATCATTTTGGAAAATTAAGGACCATGTTCTGATAAATACGCCAGAACTTTTTAACTAAAAAAAAAAACAAAAAACCCACACACACACAAACAAAAAAGTCACATTAATTTTCAAATTCAAAGTTAAAAAATCATAATTAAAAAATAGTTTTCTCTTCCTGGTTCCTTCCCAAATGCATGAGTGCATGCTCAGTCCCCTCAGTTGTGTCCAACTCCTTGTGATCTCATGCACTGTAGCCCGCCAGTCTCCTCTGTCCATGGCATTCTCCAGGCAAGAACACTGGAGGGGGTTGCCCTGCCCTCCTCCAGGGGACCTTCCTGACCCAGGGATCAAACCTGGGTCTCCTGCATCTCTTGCATTTCAGGAATATTTTTGACCCACTGAACCACCTGGGAAGCCCTACCCTCCCAAATAATTCAATGCAGAAGTGATTCAGGGGGACATTGAGTAAGGCAGGTGTCTGTGGGTGGAAGAGGCAGATCATAGTCACACAGCCCCAGCTTTGAAGTCTGAGCAGAGTAAGGAGGGGACCTGCCCAGCAGGGCTGCCCAGCCCAGAGGAATGGAGCCCAATCGGATGTTGGGGAGTGCCCCAGGGGACGGGCAGCCTGCCATGGATGTCAGAGTCTGACTGGCCTCTGGAAGGTACTCATGTGGGAGTGTTAACCTGCAGGGTTACTGGAACCTAAACGAGGTAAGAGGCACATACACATAAAGGGATGGCAGAATTTGCAATCAGGTATGGGATGTCAGAGTTCAGAAAGACTTAGGAAACCTGATGTAGAGGACATCCCAGCACAGCATCAGAGCCTGAGTGGGCAGGGAAGGATTTCCACATGGGGGAAGGGGTTAGCCCAATGCAGGGCACCAGAGCCTGGGCAGGGCAAAGAAGGCATCCATGCAGCAGAATAACAGCAGCAGTAGCCCAGCCTGGGAGACTGAAGCTCAGATGAGGAGAGGAAGGCATCTCTGCAGTGGGCAGAGAACCAGCAATGGTGGCAGAGAGGTATGTCACAGCCTGGGCTGGTGAGGAGTATGCCCAGGAGGAATCAGGGCTAGACAGTGAAAGAGAGCATGAGAGCCCAAGCAGGGTGCACAGGTGATCTCTGCAAAAGCCAAGGGTGACTTTTGTGGTGAGGAGCTGTTTACTTACAGGGAGAATGATCAAGTAAGTGCATTAAGGATAATGACTTCAAGATTCTCTCGAAAGAGAGTTTTAAATATACAAAGAGAGAAAACCAGAATGAACCTTGTAGTGTAGAATTGGAATTGGAGGTGCCAGTATAATCTCATGGTTTTTAATATATAGATAGGCACAACAAGGAGGATTATGCAAATGTGCATATATATATATATATATATAAAGTATGTGCATATATTCTCGTGCTCTTCACGAGATCTTCACGACCAAGATAATCATGATGGTGTGATTACTCACCTAGACCCAGACATCCTGGAATGTGAAGTCAAGTGGACCTTAGGAAGCATCACTACGAACAAAGCTAGTGAAGGTGATGGAATTCCAGTGGAGCTATTTCAAATCCTAAAAGATGATGCTGTGAAAGTGCTGCACTCAATATGCCAGCAAATTTGGAAAACTCAGCAGTGGCCACAGGACTGGAAAAGGTCATTTTCATTCCAATCCCAAAGAAAGGCAATGCCAAAGAATGCTCAAACTACTGCACAATTGCACTCATCTCACACGCTAGTATAAGTAATGCTCAAAGTTCTCCAAGCCAGGCTTCAGCAATATGTGAACTGTGAACTTCCAGATGTTCAAGCTGGTTTTAGAAAAGGCAGAGGAACCAGAGATCAAATTGCCAACATCTGCTGGAAAAACATTTATCTCTGCTTTATTGACTATGCCAAAGCCTTTGACTGTGTGGATCACAATAAACTGTGGGAAATTCTGAAAGAGATGGGAATACCAGACCACCTGATCTGCCTCTTGAGAAATCTGTATGCAGGTCAGGAAGCAACAGTTAAAACTGGACATGGAACAACAGACTGGTTCCAAATAGGAAAAGGAGTACATCAAGGCTGTATATTGTCACCCTGCTTACTTAACTTTTATGCAGAGTACATCATGAGAAACGCTGGGCTAGAAGAAGCACAGCTGGAGTCAAGATCCCCGGGAGAAATACAATAACCTCAGATATGCAGATGACACCACCCTTATGGCAGAAAGTGAAGAGGAACTCAAAAGCCTCTTGATAAAAGTGAAAGAGGAGAGTGAAAAATTTGGCTTTAAGCTCAACATTCAGAAAACGAAGATCATGGCATCTGGTCCCATCACTTCATGGGAAATAGATGTGGAAACAGTGGAAACAGTGACAGACTTTATTTTCTGGGGCTCCAAAGTCACTGCAGATGGTGATTGCAGCCATGAAATTAAAAGAGGCTTACTTTTTGGAAGGAAAGTTATGACCAACCTAGACAGCATATTGAAAAGCAGAGACTTTACTTTGCCAACAAAGGTCCGTCTAGTCAAGGCTATGGTTTTTCCAGTAATCATGTATGGATGTGAGAGTTGGACTGTGAAGAAAGCTCAGCACCAAAGAATTGATGCTTTTGAACTGGGATGTTGGAGAAGACTGTTGAGAGTCCCTTGGACTACAAGGAGATCCAACCAGTCCATTCTGAAGGAGATCAGCCCTGGGATTTCTTTGGAAGGAATGATGCTGAAGCTGAAACTCCAGTACTTTGGCCACCTCATGTGAAGAGTTGACACATTGGAAAAGACTGATGCTGGGAGGGATTGGGGGCAGGAGGAGAAGGGGATGACAGAGGATGAGATGGCTGGATGGCATCACTGACTCGATGGACATGAGTCTGAGTGAACTCCAGGAGTTGGTGATGGACAGGGAGGCCTAGCGTGCTGCGATTCATGGGGTCACAAAGAGTTGGACACGACTGAGCGACCGAACTGAACTGAAAGTATGTGCATATATTCTCGTGCTCTGTCCACAGAAAGGGCCAAAGGGCTGAGTCATTCCGATATCAATGATCACATTTGACAGTCACCTCTTGGTTTCAAAAAAGTACTGTTTTCCAGTAAAAGGAGTCAGAGTTACTTGGAGAAGTGACTGAATCTAGGGCTGTACAGGGACAATAAAAAAAATGAGCCTGGGGCACCTTTTTTGGCCAGTGTAAAAAAATGCTCAAAGATAAATGGGGACATGTCAAGAGGACACACGTGTCAACCTAAAAGAGCTCCCATCTGTCAAATTACAGGCAATTATAGCATCAAAAAACAATAAGAGTAATGGGCTATGACCTATTGAATAAAAGAAGAATCCAAGTGTTTATACAGATATAAATATATCAATGAATAAGTTGAAAGGTTTGTGAATAATGGGATATTTACATAGTTCCAGCAATGGCACCCAACTCCAGTACTCTCACCTGGAGAATCCCATGGACAGAGGAGCCTGGTAGGCTGCAGTCCATGGGGTTGCTAAGAGTCGGATACGACTGAACGACTTCACTTTCACTTTTCACTTTCATGCATTGGAGAAGGAAATGGCAACCAAAACCCACTCCAGTGTTCTTGCTTGGAGAATCCCAGGGATGGGGGAGCCTGGTGGGCTGCCGTCTATGGGGTCGCACAGAGTTGGACATGACTGATGCGACTTAGCAGCAGCAGCATACACAGTAGCTCCCTTCAAAACATTTTTAACCACAAAAGAAAAAGGAATAATTTCACAGTGGAGAAGCCCGGTAGAGTCCAGTTAATCAAGTGGTCAGTGTTAATATCACTAGTAGTGGGACAAGTGGAAACGATGTGTGACCTGACAGGAAACAAGGACACAGCAGCACTTCAGTGGTGTTCCTACTGAAGACGTACATCGTGAGTCTACTAATGAACAGGAGACCAGCCTAAATCGAGGGAACCATCTACAAAATAACTGGCCAGTAACTGCTCAAAAATATCAAGATCATTAAAGTCCAAGGAAGACTGAGAAATTGTTCCAAACTGAAATAAACTAAAAAGATGTGCTATCTAAAAACAACTATTGTAGAATACCTGGAAAACCCTAATTGGGGCTGAAGATTAGATAGTAGTAATGTATCCATGGTACCTTCTGACTTTGATAGTTGTTTTGTGATCATAGAGAAGGATGTTCTTATTTACAGAAAATGAACCTTAAATGATTTGAGGGTGATGCAACATCCTGTTGTAAATTACTCTCAAATGGTTCAGGGGAAGAAAAGGGAAATTCTTTATAATGTACTTGCAACTTTTATTTAAACTTGATGTTGTTTAGAAATCACTCTGAAAAAGTTATTGAAAGGTGTCATCACAATCTAGCATTAAGCCTCCTACCCCTCAGTTGTTTTGAATATGCATACTTTGTACTTGATGAGTATTTTTGTCTTTTATTGCTCCTTCAGCCAAAAGCACTCAGACCTGTTCTTAGGGAGATAATCTGGGTCATATAATTTACAGGGTAACAGTTGGCTACATGACAGTCGCAGTGAGATTTCTTTCTCTTTTTTTTAGCTAGCTGCTTATACTTAGAAATAAAACTTTAAATATTCTTCCCTGACCTTTTTTTGCCTGGGAGGAGAGTTTAATTACCTGCCCAGCTTACATAAATTATGCCGCCTGTTTGTCTAAAATTGAATCCTGGGCAGAGATCAATATGGCCTCAGAAAAGCCAGAGCAAATGACTTCTCTCAAATGCCATCAAAGGTCACCAGAACCTTTCCTGCTTGGATGGGGACATGTTCTGTTCGACAACCTGGAGCATGTCACAGGCCTGCTGCCTGCTGCCTTGGGTACCAACCACAAGAGCATGATTGATCATCAGTTAGAGGACATTGGGTACAAACTCCCTCAGGAGTCAGCTGTATAGAATTAATTGAATACCATGACGAGTCTGATTCATCATTCTCTGAAAAGGAGAAAATGGCACAGAACACATCCAGAGCTTGATGCATGAGGTTTCATGGAGGTTAACTGCTATTTAGACTCAAGATCCTGATGGTCACAGACAATGCATGTGCTATTTGGTTGCAGTTGCACAAAATTATCCAGGAAAAAAAGAACCTTTCAATCTCTCTTTCATTCTTCTTCTTCTTCTCAGGAAGAAGTTATTTGATGAGGGCCAACTCTTTGTCTGTCTAGCTCTATTCAAAAATATTTCATGGCAGTAAAATTAAATATTTCATGGTAGAGGTATAAGTAAAGTATAAAATGACTTTAGACTGCAATAGAATTTTCATCTGAGAGATTCAGAGAAAGCTTCATAGTGGGTTTAATGTTTGATCAGTAACTAGAAGAAGGAATATCATTATAGTAAACATTAAGAAAATGAAGGCAAGAGGAAATAACAAGAGCAATGTCACAGATATCATGTAAATTTGAAGCCCAGCAATTACTTTAGTATGACCAAGTCCTCATGGAAATAGTGTTGGAAAGAAAACAGCTCATGGATGCTGAAGTCAGGGGCTAAGAAAAAATATGCATTTAGTATAAAGCCAGAAGGAGAAGAACCAACTAAGAAGAATCAGTATTAGGTTAAATCGCTCAGTCCTGTCCAACTTTTTGCAACTCCATGAATTGCAGCACGCCAGGCCTCCCTGTCCATCACCAACTCCCGGAGTCCACACAGACCCATGTCCATCAAGTGGCTGATGCCATCCAACCATCTCATCCTCTGTCGTCCCCTTCACCTCCTGCCCTCAATCTTTCCCAGCATCAGGGCCTTTTCAAATGAGTCAGCTCTTAGCATGAGGCGGCCAAAGTACTGGAATTTCAGCTTCAACATCAGTCCTTCCAATGAACCCCCAGGACTGATCTCCTTTAGGATGGACTGGTTGGAGCTCCTTGCAGTCCAAGGGACTCTCAGGAATCTTCTCCAACACCACAGTTCAAAAGCATCAATTCTTTGGCGCTCAGCTTTCTTCACAGTCCAACTCTCACATCTATATATGACCACTGGAAAAACTATAACCTTGACTTAGATGGACCTTTGTTGGCAAAGTAATATCTCTACTTTTAATATGACAGAAGCACATAGAAAAGCTTCAGTATTCCATGAGGTTAAAGACAAAAGAAGGAGAAGAAAAAATGATGGACGAGGTTAAAATGTAGGGAGAAGTCAAGAAAGTAGAACTAAGAAACCACTGCTAAAATGATTGCTAGAGCAATTCCAGCCTCAAAAAACATGGAACATATCAAATCTCAAGGGAAAGGAGGAGATTGTATTGAAAGTCAATGCAAAAAGATGAGGAATGACTTTTCTCATAGTTTGGTGGTAAATGGAGACAGGATGGAAATAAAGATAACAGTAAAAAGAGAACGAAATAAAAGGAGAGGTAAGGGGGTTGATTTGACAATGAAAAGCAAACCATTGTGATAGGAAGAAATGTCGGTTGCAGCATAGAATGAGAGACCGGTGCTCTAAGGAGAAGACCTGATAAATGTTATATCAACTTTTCTTGGGGTGGTGAGAAGAGATGGAATTGAAAACATTGGTATAAGGATATCTCTTCAGGCAGAAGAAAGAAGGTAAAGGTAAGAAATTTCAAGATAGGTATGATGATGAATATTTGAGGAAATGAGATGAAAAAATCCAAATTAGGTGGCTTTACTATTTTATAAATGTGCACGAATAAAAGCAGGCGTAAGTAAAGAAAGGGGGTTTGTGAAACACACAATCAGTTCTGAATAGCAATTTTGGGAGGGAGCAGAGATTTCAAACAAAGCAGAAAGATTTTTTGTTAATAAAAGAAAGAACTATATTAGGGCAAGATAAGGTAAATCATTGTAAACTACTGTGACAAAAAGAACTCAAAGAATTCAGTGACTTTTCAGCAACTGTGAAGCTGTCAAGATCCTCCCCCTCCCCGAGAAGAATGTTGGATCTCTTCGTCCTCTCAACCTTGTGATTCTCTCCCATTTTATTTCAACCCAATAAAATAGCTTGATCGTCCCTCCCCCCTTAAATAAAGAATTCAGTAGCTAACAGAACAAGATGCTTATTTCTTTCTCATGATCAGAGTCAGGTATCCAAGTTAGCAATTGCTCTTCCTCAGTTGGCCACTTAAAACCCAGGTTTGTAATGGCTGTGTCATGTTCAACACATGACTTCTAAGTTTGTTCTGTGTTATCATCTTGATGGAAAAGAGCTTAGAATAATTTGCATGGGAGGTTTTATGCCCAGACCTGAAGTTGGAACACATCATTTCTGCCCATATTCCATTAGCTAGGATCCAGTTTCATGGCCAATCTGATGCGGATGAAGAGCTAGTAGTCTCTGCAGAGAGATCTATTATTCTATTCTGAGGGATCAGGACTAATATTAATACACCAGCTCTCTTAAAGCTTAGGAAGTTCTTTCCCAAAGACAGACAATACTAAATTATTCATGATATAAGCTTCAAAGTCTGTAGAACTTCAAGGGCCACAGGCTTGCTGGAGCTCTCCTTGGTGCTGAACCCTGGATAGCCACCTGGATCTTTCAAATATAAGTAAGATTTCCACAGAAAAGGGGTAAAGAGCACCATAGTAAAAAAGGTAAAGAGCACCCTTGCGATGCTATATAAAAATGAGTATTGCTGTTCATACAGGAAATTCCCTTGAGCACTTTAAGGTGTGTCCACTTGATAAGAATGATTGAATCAAGGAGTGAAAGGAGCCTAGGACTGAGAATTAAATAATCTAGGATATAGTACAGATTTTGTCATTAAATCACTGAAGATCTAGCCAAATCACTTCTTTCCTCTGTTTCTCAATTTACCATCTTTTAAATGCTGATAATGGGCTCAGTGGATCTTATAAATTCTCCTAGTTCAAAAATAAATGTGTAGTAAGGCCTTTTAGAGTTGACAATGTTTTATTGCCTCTGTATCTCATGAATATGAGTAAGCGTTCAACAGTAAGGCATTCGAAAATACTGATGTTTGGAAGACAAATTATAACTCCTTTGTGGAAGGTACAGGTTTCAAGAGCCTTAAGTAAGCTCACATTGAAGGAAATACAAGAAACCTAGGTGTCTACAGGGAATTGGATATAACTATATATAATAGAGAAAAGTAAGAGCAATTAAAATGTCCAAATCCAATAGGAATATTAAATACAGGAATATATACTGTCATTAAAAATAAGGGTTTTAAAGTTTAGTTAACATAATGAATATTGAGGAGTCATTAAAATGTTTGGCTAATTATTTAAGACAATAGAAGTATGTTGTGGCTTTCATCTCTAAAATGTCAGCCCTCCAAACACTCTCTTGTATTTCCCCTTAGCCTCCATCACCTTCCTGAAATCTATACATCCCACTAATTATGTTTACTTTTGCTTTTTCAAGTTGGGATGTATGTTTCATGATGGCCATAATATTATTGTCTATTTTGTACTTTGTATTAGCCCCCAATTCTTAGAAAATTACTTGGCAGATAACATTCAATAACTATTTCCTGAATGAATAAATTTAATGTCAAGTGCAAAAGCAGATAAACTTAGTATTGCACATGATGACTCTAATTTTATAAAGTTAATATATGTGTATATGTGAGTCTGAATATATCTTGACTATCATAAATTTATTTTTCCTTGAGATGCAAAAGTATAAAAGAGGTATAAAACACTCATTAAAAAAAACTCAGGTGGTTTTATTTAACTTTAGATTCAGTCTGATTATCTGTGATATCTGGGCTTCCCTGATGGCTCAGCGGTAAAGAATCCACCTACAATGCAGGGGATCCAGGAAACACAGGTTTGATCTCTGGGATGGGAAGATGCCCTGGAGTAGGAAATGGCAACCTGCTCCAGTATTTTTGCCTGGAAAAACTGTAGCTCCTCTAAGGGCAGAGGAACCTGGCAGGCTACAGTCCACAGAGTCACAAAGAGTAGGACGCCGAGCGACTGAGCACTTGCACGTGGTCTGTGATACACAGTTGCATCTGTGCATTTGTGTGTGTGGTGTGTATCTATATCAGTGCTATGCTGATGCTTCTTGATCCCTTCTTTCTATTGTGGGGCAGCTCTGAATCTTTCTTATTTTCTTTATCTCCATTGTCTCCTCTGTAATCTAAGCTTCCACCATCATCTCTCCCTTGAACTGCCGCAAAGCCTTTTAACAGGTCTCTGTGTCATCACTTTTGACCATATAGTCCACTCTTTTCACAGCTTTACAGTTTAAAACTGTAAAATTGATCCTGCCATTCTCCTATGAAAAGCCCGCAACAGCTTACCTTACACACAGAATAAAATCCAAACTCCTTATTAACCATGACCTGAAAACTCTGGCCAAATCTTCCAACTTCACCTCTTGCTAAGCCCTCCCACACTTACCTCAAAACAAGAATTTTTTATTGTTCTTTTCCCCTTGTCCTCAAAACACAAGACCTTAGGCTTCTCTCAAACCTTTGTACTGAGCTTACCTCTGCCTGAAATGCTTCTCCTTCAGATGAATTCAAGCTAGCTGCTTCTCAACCTCTAGGCTCCTAGTCAATGTCATTGCTTAGAGAGGCCTCCAGAACCACTCATTTGCTCCAATTCCACATGAATCACTGCCTTTCCACTGCCTAGCTGTATTGAAATTAAACATTTATCTTTCTCTGAAATTGTGCACTTCTTGTGTGTATCTGTCTTCTCTAGAAAATACATTTTCTTAGAGAAAGAAAAATTATCTACTTTCTCTATATTCCCAAAACCTAGCATGACCCTATGTGCATGGAGTACTCAACAACTATTTATTTGGTGAATGAATGAATGATTCTGACCTTGGCTTATACCTGCTCCAAAGAGTGATATTCCTCCTATTTCATCCTTAGTATCTTTCATTCTCATCCCTGCTAATTAACCTCATTTTGACCATATTTTCATAACATTTTTTCAGTCTCATTGAGATATAATTGAAAGATAAAATTATAATATATTTGAAGCATACATCATGATGATTTCATATATATACACATGTGAAAGGATTTCTCCTATTGTTAATTATCATATCCATCAGCTTACATATTTACTTTTTATATTCTTGGTGAGAACACTTAGGTTTTACTCTGTTAGCAATTTCAGTTATACAGTGTGGTATTATCAGCAATAGTCACTGTATTATACATTGGACCCCCAGGCCTTATCCATCTTGTAACTGAAAGTTTGTACTGTTTTGCCAAATTCTTCCTATTTCCCTGGCCCTCAAGGTCCATCCATATTGTTGCAAATGGCGAGGTTTCTTTCTTCGTACTGGTTTAATAGTTCAGTTCAGTAGCTCAGTCCTGTCTCTTTGCGACCCCATGGACTACATCAGCCAGGTGTCCCTGTCCATTACCAACTCCCAGAACTTGCTCAAACTCATGTCCATTGAATCAGTGGTGCCATCCAACCATCTCATCCTCTGTCATCCCCGTCTCCTTCTGCCTTCAATCTTTCTCAGCTTCAGGGTCTTTTCCAATGACTCCGTTCTTTGTATCAGGTGGCCAAAGTATTGAAGCTTCAGCTTCAGCATCAGTCCTTCTAATGAATATTCAGGACTGATTTCCTTTAGGATTGACTGGTTTGATCTCCTGGTTACATAGTATTCACACACAATAAAGCATCTTCATTCATTCATTCATTCATGGGCACTTAGATTGTTTCCATATCTTGGCTATCATGGATAATGGTGCAATTAACATGCTAGTGCAGATAGCACTTCAATATCCAGTTCTCAATACTTTTGGATATATACCTAGTAGTGGAACTGCTGGATCACAGGGAGGTTCTATTTTTAAATTTTTGTGGAACTTCTGTACTGTTTTTTATCATAACTGCACCAATTTACATTCCCACCAAGAGTGTACAGTGGTTCCTTTTTCTCTGTGTCCTTGCCAACACTTACTATCTTTTGTCTTTTTGATGATAGTCATTCTAACGCCTGTGAGGTGATATCTCATTGTGGTTTTGATTTGCATTTTCATGATGATTCATGATAATCAGTACCTTTTGTGTATCTATCGGCCATTTGTACGTCTTTGGAAAAATGTCTATTCAGTTTGCCCATATTTTAATCAGATGGATTGACTGGGGCAAATGGGTTTCTATCAAGTTGTATGATTTTTTTGTGTCTATTGAATGTTAACCCCTTGTCAAATATATAACTTGCAAATATTTTCCATATACTCTAGTTTCTTTGCAGATCATATAAATCTTCTCCCTTTCACTTTCATAAGATTTTGAAGCAAGGCTTGGACTTCAAAAGATTAAGATAAAAATATGAGGAAAGGACATTCCAGGATGAGGATATGTATGAGAAAAAGGACAGAGAAAGATAAAGAATTTAATAATGTTCATTAAAGGCTATTGTAACAACCTAGATAGCATATTCAAAAGCAGAGACATTACTTTGCCAACAAATGTCCATCTAGTCAAGGCTATGGTTTTTCCAGTGGTCATGTATGGATGTGAGATTTGGACTATAAAGAAAGCTGAGCAGCAAAGAATTGATGCTTTTGAACTGTGGTGTTTGAGAAGACTCTTGAGAGTCCCTTGGACTGCAAGGAGATCCAACCAGTCCATTCTGAAGGAGATCAGCCCTGGGATTTCTTTGGAGGGAATGATGCTGAAGCTGAAACTCCAGTACTTTGGCCACCTCATGTGAAGAGTTGACTCATTGGAAAAGACTAATGCTGGGAGGGATTGGGGGCAGGAGGAGAAGGGGACGACAGAGGATGAGATGGCTGGATGGCATCACTGACTCGATGGACGTGAGTCTGAGTGAACTCCGGGAGTTGGTGATGGACAGGGAAGCCTAGCGTGCTGCGATTCATGGGGTCGCAAAGAGTTGGACACGACTGAGCGACTGAACTGAACTGAACTGAAGTGAAAGTCTATAGTCATCATATTAAGCAAAACTCTAGTTAATAAGGGTCATACAGCCAAACCAGGGTGTTTTAAGCCAGAAAGGAAATTTATTACTTCATCTTCCAAGAAAATTCTGGCACTGGCTTTAGGCATTGGTGCATCCAGGTGATCAAAGAATGTTATCAGAAACATTTTTCTTTAATCTTTCATATCTGTTTCTTTGTGTTGGTATTTTTTAAGTCATCTTTCTATTGGTGGTAGAAATGACCATGGATAATTTCATCTTAAATTCTAATAGCTTAGTAATATTAAAAAAGTGATAGAAAAATTGCTTAACAATATTAAAAAAATCAAGTTATTTTTTAATAGCTACAGAAAAAATTTCAAAAGATTTCTGCTAGTCAGTTAGACTAATTATCTATTGCTTTGTAACCAATCACCCTAAAACTCATCATTTAGAACAATGATAATCTGTTGTCACTCATGAGTCTACAGTTGAAATTATTTGTTCTGATCATCTCAGTCAGGCTCATTGGTGTGTCTGAAGTCAGCAAGGAGACAGCTGGCTGCTGATCTTGTCTGGGCTCTCGGCTTGTTTGGGCAATGGCAGACTGGCCGCTCTAGAGTGATGTTAGTTAGAACAACCAGGCTCCCCTCCATATGTCTCTTATCTTCCAAAACTTTTTCTAATGGCAGTTACATGGATGTAAGAGAGAGGATGGAAATTCACAAGTCAACTTGAGGTCGAGACTTAGAATTCATATAACTTACTTCTGCCACAATCTTTTGGTCATACAAAGTCACGAAGCCAGTTCATATTAAAAGAATTGGAAAAAACTCACTGGAAAGAGTGTGTGTGTGTGCATGTGTGTGTGTGTGTTTTTCGTTGGTTGGTTGGTTAGTTTTCAACTGTGCTTGGTCTTCGTTGCAGCATACAGTCTCCTCATTGCAGCACATGGGCATTCTCTAATTGCAGCATGTGTGGGCTTCTCTCTAGCTGTGGTGCACAGGCATAGTTGCCCTGAGACATGTGGAATCTTAGTTCCCTGATCAGGGATTGAACCTGTGTGCCCCACATTGGAAGGTGGATTCTTTACCACTGGACCACCTGGGAAGTCCCCAGAAAGAAATTTAAAGTCACATTGCAAAGGGCATGGATACAGGGAAGGTGAGAAATTGAGATCATTTTTGCAATAAATTTCATACTGGTCTTGTGTGACAGTCTCATCTTTAAATTAGTTTCTATGAACCGAGTGTGAACAAAAAGCTTAGCAATGATGGTTTCTAAGGGGAAAGTGAAGTGCTGTTCCCATATGAAGTGATGATTAGAAAGCAAACTCAGCCCTTTTCCGCTACGAGGATGTGCAAGCAGGAAGTCAGTTTGTCATACTGTTTTAGAACATAAGGTTTTCATTCAGGCTGTTGATGTTGGAATCATAACCCTGTCACTTCCTCTGTGTGTTTAAAACATTACTTAACCTCCCAAATTCCAGTTTTCTCCTCTGTAGGATATAAATAATCACAATTTTCCCCTTTAATTTTGAGGATTAAGTCAGACAATACAAGTTAAGTGCTTACAAGGGAATCTGGCACTTAGTAATTTAAATAGATTTTGTTTGTTTGGTAGGTTGGTTGGTTTCGGGCTTAGCTCCCCAACCAAGTGTCGAACTCATAACCCCTGTGGTGGAGCATGGAATCTAAACCACTGGACCACCAAAGAAGTCCCATGTTTTGTATTATTACTTGACAAAAGTAAAGCTTTGAAAGATTATGGCAAAGAAGGGACATAGGAATATCATTTAAAGGAAAGAAACTTGACTTTCTTTACAGTGATGGAGTGAGATGCCTCCCTTTCAACTCCGCTGTACTTGCCTTATGGAATTCAGTTTCTAGTATCATATTAGATCCCCAGGGTAAAAATGCCCTTCCTCAAAGAAATTTAAGCAAATTTCAGGCTTAAGAAAACAAAAGCTATAAATATAAGCCATGGCAAGGACACAAAACTGTGTCAGCATGGTTCCAGGCTAGTACCGGAGTTCATCATCAATTATTAAACAAGGTCAATATTTGTGGCACAAAGAAGCATTTTAGCATATATTATTTATGCAGATGGTTGTAGTAGGCTCTCCATCCTTGAATAGGGAGCTCTGAGAGTGGAATACTATTAATAAGAAAACTACTTGGCACAGGAAATAGGATATCTTCTTTTCCAGGAAATTGTTTCTCTCTCTCTTCACCATCTTATTTCTATACCAGGAAAGAATCTCTAATAAATCTGTAATTACTGTGCTTCTCTATGCCTTATATTATGGATAAGGTGCTGTAGGGAAGGTAGAAGAAAGGAAAAAAGAAATATTGTCTCTGGCCCTCAGGAAGCCTACAATCTGGCTGAGTAAATATAATTTCAAATATGAAGCAGGAAAATGGTGTATATTAACAAATGCTTAGCATGGAAAAGAGACAGATATTTAGTGGTTCAGTTCCAACAGGAAGTGATCAGCATGAGCTAAAAATTTATGACAGGCATACAAGGGTATGGCACTTTTCCCAAAGTGTGATTGGGAGGTGATGGATCCCACTCATTAAACAAGCAGAAAATAGCACAGGACAATGTGAACTCATGTTCCTTTGGTCCACAGGAAGAGCATACATTGAGACAGTCCACTGACAACCAGAGAGGTTAGAAAACATACAGGGCTTTTAACAGTTATCTGTTAAATGACCAGATGGGGGATTTGTTCTGGATGTCAAAAGAACAGTACTATTAAAAATAAGTGAAGAAGAGAGGCAAAGGACAGAATTCAGAATTCATAGAAATTGAAACCAGCTATATTGGACTCCTTCTCTCAATCCCTGCCCTTCCCAACTTTCTGTTTGACCTCATCAATCCTCAGTTTTCCCATCTGTAAAATGGAAATTGCAATAGTAGCAACTGCATGAAATCTGGGTAAAGTGGTTAACACAGTGCCTGCCACAAAGTAATGATTCAATAAATGTTAGCATTATTCTCTTATTATTTGGAAAAGTCAAAGGATCAGAATGTTAGAGCTAAAAGAAATACGACACTCCATCAAACCTAACAGTATAATCTAGAGATAGGAAGTTCTCTTCTAATAGTCTTATTTCTGAGGATAAGGTGGAAATTCAACGAAGTTGAGTAGGAGATTTTTATTTGAATTTATCTGTCGGAGAAGGCAATGGCACCCCACTCCAGTACACTTACCTGGAAAATCCCATGGACGGAGGAACCTGGTAGGCTGCAGTCCATGGGGTCACTGAGGGTCGGACACAACTGAACAACTTCACTTTCACTTTTCACTTTCATGCATTGGAGAAGCAAATGGCAACCAAAACCCACTCCAGTGTTCTTGCTTGGAGAATCCCAGGGATGGGGGAGCCTGGTGGGCTGCCGTCTATGGGGTCGCACAGAGTCAGACACGACTGAAGTGACTGAGCAACAGTAGCAGCCTTGAGATATGTCTATTGATTTTCTCCATAGAGGGCTTTTATGAGACCAACTTAATAAAGCATGTTTCCCCAATTTTCATCAAGGATTGTAACCAAGGTCAATCGGTATAGAGATGAGCTTTCAGCACAAACAGCGATTTCATCATGCTCAATGAGTTTCATCAAAAAACGCTTCCAGATAATGATGAGAGTAAAATATGCCCAGGTTTCTCCTTTGTCTCTTTATTAATGAATTTGAGTACACAGAAACTCAGTAAAAGTGACAGAGAAGGCTCAGGAGCATCACTGAAATCATCCTTACCAGGGGCCACCTGCTTCTCACAAAGCCAATTTTCCATCAATAAAAGGCCATTTCCAGAGTGAGATGCTGCTGTTTTTGTACCGTGTGTAGTAGAAGGGGCTCATTTGAGTGGTGGTTGAGCCCCAAGCATGCAATTTGAGCTCTGTTGCTAAGGAATTCCATTGGCTTCACTCTCATCTTGGCTCAGTCCCTTCCTGGGACCAAGGGAAGGGACTCTATCCCCACTTTTGACCAAATTCAAACCCTCATTTTCTCTTGCATAGACTATTGAGGGAGCCTCTTCCTATCAATCCATTCTCTACAGAACTGATTGAAATATCTTCCTCAAGCACAGACCTGCAAATTCCCTACTCTTTAAAAGACACCCATTTGTTCTCCACTTTACCTCTTAGGTTTTGCTGCTGCTGCTACTTCTATTGTTGCCACTATCGCCATTATTCCCTGGTGGCTCAGACAGTAAAGAATCTGCCTGCAATGCGGGAGACCTGGGTTCATTCCTTGGGTTGGGAAGATCCCCTGGAGGAGGGCATGGCAACCCACTCCAGGATTCTTGCCTGGAGAATCCCATAGACAGAGGAGCCTGGAAAGCCACAGGCCAGGGGTCACAAAGGGTCAGACATGACTGAGCGACTAAGCACAGCACACAGCACATTGCCATTATAATCACCACCATCACCACCACCACCATCATCCTGATTATCATTTCTAGATAAAATCCAAACTCCTTTGAATATAATTCAAGATGTTCAAAATCAGTCACTATTTCCAACTTTATAATAATTAGGATAACTGCCATTTATCGAAAGTTAACACGTCTTAGGTCCTGTTCACAATGGTTTCCTTGCATTACCTCATCTCATTCTTACAACAACCCTGATAAGTAACCTTATCATGCCCATTTGTCAGATGAGGACATTGAGGCTAGGAAAAGTAATGTATCTTGCTTAAGGCCACACAGTCAATAAGCAACAGTCAGAATTCAAACCCTGACTTGTTTCACTCCCAAACCCATGCTGTTAACCATTCTCTCAGCCTCATCTCTGATCACTTCTCCCATCTTCCCATCTCACACACACTTGACTGCTGGCCCTTCTAAGAAAGACTGATCCTACAAATCTTTTGGACCCTTGCATGTACTTTTGCTTCTCCATGGGATGCTGGAGCATCCTCCAACCCATCTCAGCAGAGGAGTGCCCTCACATGTCACCCTACCAGACTCTGTGAGCTCCCTGCCCACTGTCCATGTACAGCACTGGGTGCGCTCATCCGTCACTGGCTGCAGGCACTGGCTGCTAAAGTTAACCACTCATGGCTTCCTCCTCCAGAAAGATTGTCTTTGGCTTTCCTAGAGATGCCCGGGATGTGGCACACAGACACCCACCCACCCAGGGCAAATGGCTGAATGATGAAGGGAAATAAAATCTCAGGCCCCTTGCATTAGGTAGGACCACCTCTGTGGTGCAATGAAAGGACATCTCTGCATAGGTCCTTCCTCTGTCCTATCCTGCATCCCTTACTACCTGGTTCCCCTAAGAGCACACCCTAAATAAATCCCCATCTCAGGCTCTGCTTCCAGTGGACTGACCTAAGCCAGGCTCTTTTTCTGATATGTCATTCCTCATCTTCCCAGAAAGACTTTATGTCTTCATCACTAGTGCTTACATAACGTAGTTCCATCATGGCATTTTACCACACTGTCTTGATAATATTGTACTGAAAGTCCTTCTCTTTCAATAGATCATTGGATCTTCTAGGTCAAGGACTGTACGTTTGGAAGCTCTGTACTCTCACACACTGACAGAAATTCAGGAAGCACTCCATTCTTTCCAGCTCCTGGGAAACCCTCCATCCTGCCTCAGACTGGAAGCCTCCTGATGCAAAGAAACTTGGCTGTCCCTGTCTGTCCATTCTCCCAGCCCTCCTTCCCCATGACCCAGGCTCTTGTTATCACATTGTGTTAGTTCATCTATTTTAGGGCCAGCTTTGCCTCTGCTTTCTCATCCACAGACCCTAAACTGTCTGTCTCCTTGCCCCATCTGTAGTTAAATTTCCCCTCTCCCTTACTTCTCAGACTTCGCACAAGTCCAGAATTCATGATTACAAACCATCTCGTCAGAGCCAGCCCCTTGGCTGGATGTAAATGTATAACTTCTTTAATTTATGAATGTCATGCTTTTCAGAGGGAGGGAGAAATGTCCCATTAAACTATATCCATCTCCCCAATCCCATTAATAAGTTAATAAAAAAGTTAAAGAGAAGTTCATGGAGAGAGACTGGCTTATGTAATAGTAGGTTGGCTAAATAAAATATTAATAAAAAACACAACACAATCTGTGTCAGATTCTTCAGTGAGGAGGACTAAGATTTTAACTGACCATGTAAGTTTCTACTTATTTGTCTGAGGTGAGGCTGCAGTGTCTTTTCTTTTTTTTTTCTCTATTAATTATCTTATTGTAATTGGAGGATAATTACAATACCATGATGGCTTTTGCCATACATCAGCATGAATCAGCCACAGGTATGCACGTGTCCCACCTGCCTCCCCACCTTTCCCTCTGGGTTGTCCCAGAGCATCAGCTTTGGGCGCTATAATGGTTAATAGGTTTTAGGTTTGCATGACCTCTCTGGAAGAAACCTATTGTGTTTTCCCAAGATGCAAGTTGGAAAACTGCCAGCAGATGAGATGTGGTGTTTTCAGTCAAACTTTCTTGGCTCAAAGGTGAGCCCAAGTAGGAAAAAGTGACTAAGATGAGTCACAAACAAACTCTCTGATTGCACTCCTACAAAATATATCTTTGTATTAAAGGAGTGATATAAATTATTTGTTCATTACTGGAATATATAGATGATACATCACAACTTAGAGCAAGATTTATAGAAACGTGAACACTTAGGTACAGGCTGGTAGTTTTTCCATATACTAAACTCCAATTATCATCAATCATAGCTTAATCTAGGTTTGATTCTTGCATTATCTCATCCATTCTTCACAGGATCCAGGCTTTGTGTGGTAAACAACTTCTACTTTTCTATGCAGAGGGCAGACCAATCTATCTATGCTAACCTAGTCTAGTCCGTTGAGCGATGTTTTAGCTCATAGAAGTTCCTTTCTTCCATAGATTCAGTGTTTGACCTTGCACAGCCTATCCAAGACAAAAAAAAAAATCTTTCTAGCAATCCAGTTGAGCCTCTTTACATGTGTGTGTTTGTGTGTGCGTATGTGTAAAATCAATTCATTTATACTGATTGGGCTAGAATATGCTTCAGTAACAAAGAAGGCCCAAATTGTAGTGGTTTAACAAAACGAAGGTTTAGCTCTCACCGATGCTGTGTCCCAAAATGATCTGCAGGATCTCCAACTGAAGTTCCATTTGGACAGATGGTTTCATGATTACATGGAAAAGGTAACATGTTAAATCATATCCTGGCTCTTTTTCTGAAATTAACTTTTATTGGAGTATAGCTGATTTACAATGTTATGTTCATTTCAGGTTGAACCCCTTTTCTTTCGTGAAGTAAAACATCTGTCTCTCCTGCTTGCAGTGTTTTATAATGAATATAATTTCACTTAAAAACATTGGGTTACAGAATGTTCTGCAGGGTTCAGTCCCCTCTTTCTTGTTTTTAGAATCTCCAAGTGTGGAAAAGAGACAAAAGCAGGAGACCAGAAGCAAAAGATAAAAAGGACCAAGAAAGAAAAGATGGAAAGAGGTGTCAGACTGGAGAAACATGCGAGGAGGGCAGGTCAAATTTTGGGGAGAAAAGATAGAGGACAGTCAGAAGCCAAGTGGCTCATTAGAGCAGACTGGAGTCCTAAAGGGCTTCATGGATCCAAACACAATCAACTGACAGTAACTGAATTGTCACACTGCTTTTTCTATTGGGATTTCTCAACCACATGAGAAACCGCTAAGCTTCTCTCTAAGTGTGATAGTTCCTACTGTGGTCTGGCAGAGAGGGCTGCTGGTTTCATATGGTAGGTATCCCTCCCTCTTCCTTGATAACAGTAATACTCTCAGCCCCAAAATGACATCTCCTAGGCTCTCTTGCAGAGGAATGGCCAATGATTGGTAAGGCAAAGCATTTAGATGGATATTCCAGTGGAGTTACTGAAACATGAGCTGAATCAAGCAGGACATAAGGCTTATTGCTCCTGCTTATCCCATCCCATTCTTTCTGAGTAGCTCGATGGTTAGAGATCCAGCTGACATGGTGGGCCATGAGGCAGCCTTGAGATGCAAATAGGTGCTAAGGAAGTCGAGGTAAAACAGAGGAGTCTGGACCTCTGATAGATAGCTTTGCAGTCACTCTGTCTACCTTGAACTTGATTTATGTGCATCAAAATAAAAGCCATATATGTTGGGTCACTGTTTTGGGCATTTTCATGTATGTAGTCATTCTTGATTGCCGCTGGTGCATGAAGCAAATAAAATTTGGCTCACATCCCATTCTCAATGCAAAATCACTTACAAAGTGATGAAAAAGGACAGGCAGTGGTATCAAACAGACTTACTTGTTGTTTGACCTTCGGCAGGGGTCTTAACATCCCCGAGCCTCTGTTTCTTCCTCTGTCAATTATAGTTAATAATTCCCTTGCAGGGCTTTTAAAAGGATTAGATCAAAGTGTAGAATGTGCTTTGCACAAATGAATAGCTCAATAGTTATCATAATTAAACAAAATTTCATTCTCTGGAAATAAGTCAATGTTCATTTATTTATTCAATCAATATTCTAAACAGTTATTTCAATGCCGAGCAGACAGAATTACAGTCAGGATTATTAAGGCAAATAAGGCTGATTGGCTGAGGCCAGATATTTCAAGAGATGCTACTGGCAGTTGGTAAACTGAGAAGAAAGAAGCAAACAGACAAAACATAGGGTTTGTATCTTTAAACAATTTCACATTTGCTAATTTAGTCATGAAACTGAAAGTGTTCCCCTATTTCTCGACATCTTTACCTGCTGTTGCTTCTGTCCAAGTTCCTAATTCCATTAATTACTACTTCCCTTGATGTGCACTTGAACTTGAGTTTCAAATCCTTGGTGTAATTGATGTTTTAGAGCTGATAATTCCTTATTGTGGGGGCTGCCCCATGAGTGCATTACAGGATGTTCAGCAGCATCCCTTGCCTTTTCCCCCTAGATGCCAAGAGCACTTCCTCTACAAATCCTAACAATAAATACGTCTGCAGACATTGCCAAATATCCTGTGGGGGGCAGAAATGCCTCCACTGAGAATCAACACCATGTGAGTTAAACTTCTGCAGCACATGGAGGTTTTGCACAGGGGTTGTGTGCTTTGCGCTGAGGTTAAACTTCACTGAGGACTAGCTCTGATTCACAGGCAGCATAGCTGCAGAAGCCCAGTTCTTCCTTCACAGCTTCTACAAGACAGACTTCCTTGGACCTATTGTTATTGCCAAAAAGGGTGTCTTAGACAATTGTCTTTGAACATGAGTTACAAATCCCCACACAAACTGACCACCTTCATTTTGCTCCCTCACCACCTTGCCTTCAACCATCTTATGGTCACAATGGCCTGCCTTCAGATCCTGGACAGTGTCATGCTCATCTTCTTCCCCAAGACGTCACATGCCTTGTCCTGGTCCCACCTCCCTCTTGGCAGAGCTAACTCGCAATCTCACACACTCCCCTAGACAACCATAGGGTTCCCTGTTGCAAGATTTCCTAGAGATTTTCATTTATAGCACATTTTACCATTGGAATGAATGCACTGAAAAAGATTAGTAAAAGTCCAGTTTCCCTGCTCAATTTCCAGCATTGGTGTGGGCAGAGCCTACGTCTGACCTGGCTGGTCCACTATCTGCACCATCTTGCCCATGACCTGGCATGATGCAGGTGCTCAGTGAATGCTAAATGGTTGAAAGGACTAAATTTATGAGCAAAAAAAAAATTTCAGTAAAATAAAATGTCTTTGTAAGAGACAAAGAAATTACTATAGTTATCACCCTATGTATTTTTAAAGAGTCCCTGTATGTCCAAGAGAGATCTGAGCATCTCTGGAGCTGGCAATTGCCAATCTTCCTTCTGTCAGCTCCTCTTTTTCGTTCTATGAATTGATTTGATGGGAAAAATCAGAGACGGAAACACATCTGTCAGTCCCAGGAATATCACAACACGGCGTAAGTTTTGGAAGCTTATGGAAGAGAGCTGATCCTGAAATTCATAATACGTTCATTTAAAACTGACCATCATTCATATTCTCTCTAAATCTGAATGTATAAAGAGAACTCGTTGTACAGGAATGTTTTTTAAAACTTGATGTTTCCCCAAAGTTCTGTGATGTTAATAAGGAAAGATCTTCAGGAAAGTCTCTGCAAAATTTTTGTTTCAAAACAGAGATTACAAACTGGGATACTCAAGGTTACATCCAGCCAACAAGATGCTTTAGCCAGATAGAAATGGTAAAATCAGTCTCCAATATGTAAAAAAACAGAAGGTCCCACATGAAGACCTAGATGTCCAGGTTTTCATAGAAAATCAGTCAGTCCAACACTGGGCTGAGCACTGGGATTACCTTCTCTCATGCCAACATTTGACTAGCTGCTTGCTGCTGCTAAGTCACTTCAGTCGTGTCCGACTCTGTGTGACCCTCACCAGGCTCCCCCGTCCCTGGGGTTCTCCAGGCAAGAACACTGGAATGGGTTGCTAATTCCTTCTTCAATGCATGAAAGTGAAAAGTGAAAGTGAAGTCATTCAGTCATGTGTGACTCTTCGCGACCCCATGGACTGCAGCCTACCAGGCTCCTCCATCCATGGGATTTTCCAGGCAAGAGTACTGGAGTGGGGTGCCATTGCTTTCTCCGACATTTGGCTAGACTGGAGTGTAAATGCTGCTATTCAGAAGAGTCAGCATTCCACTTCTACTGTGTTGGCATCTACCAGTTACCACTTGGCCCTTGGAGGCAACCTCCATTTTCTGCCTTGTCTTGTTCTTATCATTATGAGGAGTACATATACCTAATATTCAACTGTGATATTAAAAGCCATGCAAACATGAACTCACATAAGCCTTATCTACCTCAAACCACAGAAGTGACATTTTTCACTTTGGATGAGTAATTGGTCCTACTTTCCAATGTATAGAACTATGCTCTTCAGTGTGCTTGCTGCCAGCCACATGTGGCTATTTAAATTTAAAGTAATGTAAATCAACTGACATTTAGCGATAAAGCATTTCGAGAAGGAATCAGATGCCATCATCACCAAAGAAGTGAGACCAGTGTGTGGGTCCAAACCAGGGTCTATGAACAGAAGTCAGAGGGACCACAAGGCCCAGCCTTATATTCCCAAAGGCCACAAATGTACGTGTTTTGATGTCGTCTCCTGATGAGGACAAACGGAGTCACAGAGTTACAGAGGGAAGATAACTTCACCTGGGAGCATTAGACATGTAGACCATAACCAAACCCATTGTATAGTGTGAATTTATTCTCAGAATAGATCAATTGTAGTATGCTTTTGTATTAGAAGTATTCCTTTGTAAAATGTGGGCTATAACATATGATCATTTTTGCTTAAAAATGAATTTAAACCAAACAAAGTTTAATATTCAAGTCCTCAGCCACAGTAACCACCTTCCAAGTGCTCAATGGCCATGTTGGTGAGAGGCAGTCATGTTGAAAAGCTCAGATAGGGAACATTTTCCTCATCACAGAAAGTTTTATTGGACATTATTGCTCTAGACTATTCCTGGAAAATGGAAGAAGTACAAAAAGAAAGAAGAACATGGAATCTGAGAGACCTGATTCTTTGTATGGATTGCATGGTGTCTACTCAAAAATTCATAGGTTGAATTTCTAATCCTTAGTATCTCAGAACCTTATTTGGTTACAAGGTCTTTATAAAGATAATCAAGTTAAAATGTGGTCATTAGAATGGGCCCTAGTCCAGTGTGATTGGTGTCCATATGAAAAAAGGAAGTTTGGACAGAGAAACATGCATAGAAGGATGATGATATGAAGAGACACAGAGAGAAGATGGCCATCTACAAGGAGAGAGGACGGGAACAGATCCTCAGAAAGAACCAACACTATCGACGCTGTGACTTTGAACTTCAAGCCTTCAAAACTATGAGATGATAAAATTCTCTTGAAGCCACTTAGTTTGTGACAACAGACTTAACCTACTAAGACATTCTTCATTCATTCATTTGTTGACCAGTGGATGCCACACACTTATTCGGTACTAAAAATAGCAGTAGGCAATTGAAGGAATGTCAAGATAATTGGATCTTCCTCTAAGAGACTCCTAGCCTAGTAGGGGTGATAAAAACATTACCTAAGTTAATATAACAAAAGTAGAAAGAGATAAAGGTTCTGTGAAAGTTCTTGGGGCTCCCCGAAAGTAGATGGAGGGTTTAAAAAGGGTAATAGTTCTCTAGACCCTGCTGTAAGGGCTCATTACAATGAGGCTCAGTAAGCTCTTAGAAGTAAAAGAGTACAATTTGCTGCTTGTTTTAGTGGACAATATATGAATTAGTAGTGCTACCGCTTCCTCCCGGCCTCAGTATCCCATTTCTTTTCCATGAGACCCTCATTGTCTCCATCTTCTACATGGTGGATGCAGCTGGTGACAAATGTTAGCAATCCTGCTCAGTGCACAACCTGCTGCTGGTGTGTTCACTTCAGTTCAGAGGCTCAGTCGTGTCCTACTCTTTGCTACCCCATGGACTGCAGCATGCCAAGCTTCCCTATCCATCACCAACTCCTGGAACTTGCTCAAGCTCATGTCCATTGAGTTGGTGATGCCATCCAACCATCTCATCCTCTGTCATCCCCTTCTCCTCCTGCCTTCAATCTTTCCCAGCATCAGGGTCTTTTCTAGTGAGTCAGTTGTTCGCATCAGGTGGTCAGAGTATTGAAGTTTCAGCTTCAGTATCAGTCCTTCCAACAAATACTCAAGACTAATTTCCTTTAGGATTGACTGGTTGGATCTCCTTGCAGTCCAAGGGCCTCTCAAGAGTTTTCTCCAACACCACAGTTGAAAAGCATCAATTCTTTGAGGCTCAGCTGTTGGTGGGTCCCCACCAATAGCACTTATCCTTAACAAGACCCCAAAAGTCAGTTGAAGTCTTCATATATCATCCAGTGTGTAGCATGAGCACTGCAAGAAGTCCAGTTATAACCAAGGCTAAGCTTTGTCAGATTCCCTCTATCCCAGAGCCTCCTTTAAGCTTACTTTGTTGTCCATCTCCTCCAAGGTTGTTTCATCAAAATCAAGATCTTCTTCTCAGTAATTTCCCTTACTTCTAGGACCAGCTTCTTAGAATTAGCACCTAATCATCATTGGCTCAACTATTGGCTTCATTTAGAAAGATAATTCACTTTCTTATCAGAGTGTGAAAGTTTACAGTCTGACACTCATTTGCATTTTCCCCTCAAATTCCCAGACACAATCACAAATAATAATGTTACTTGCTTAATTAAAGTCTTGCATCCAGTTCAGCCTCATTGCGGGCAGAGACCATGTCTTCCATGGTCTATGTATATTCCTAGCAGGAAGCCCATACAGCAGGTTGCTGTTGCATGTTGAATGGTTGAAATATTTTTATGAACCAAGTGATTTTAATGTGAAAAGTTTCTCATTATTAATACATTAGCTTTATAGACTACAAAAGGACTATGCTATTTAAGAGGATGGAAAAGTAACTTCCTGCCAAAATGATCATGAAAAGCTTTGTGGAGGAGGCAGCATGTGAGTAGAATCTTTAAGGATAAGGGGACTCCATATATGTGCAATTGGCAGGAACAAATGATACAGAACAAAAAAAGCAAGGCCCGGAAGGCAAGATTGCATGAAAGAGAATTATAATAAATAAAGTTGGAATGGTCAATTGTTGGCCAAATTGGAAAAGAACTTTTTATTTTTTTTCTACAAGTAGTAAGGAATTATTGAAAGATTTTAAGAAAAGGATTGGTAAGTTCAAAACCTTTGTCACGAAAAGTAATTTGACAGTAATGCTTGAGATTGATTGAGTGGAGAAAAATTGGAAGAAAAGAAAATAAGTATGAGAGAAGGATGTTTCTATCCTCTATGTGTATATAGTTTTTTATACAGATGCTGTGACTATTGTGCAGTACTGTCACATTCATCTGTCAGAGTAGAGAAAGCTATCATAGCATCAGAAACAGGTTTTTGTACTTCATGTATTTTATATTTATTCCCCTTCTGTTTAGTATTTTTTAAAACCTTTGAAAACTTCTATCCTGCATTAATGTGTAACTTTGACCTACGCTTACAGTGGTGTTGATGGGTGTGTCAATCAAAGAACAGAGAGTTGAGTTCTCTTGGTCTAGTTTGGTGGTTCTCAACCTTAACTTCACATTCAAATCTCAGCTACAGAGTTTTTGAAAGTCCTCAGATTAATTAAGCTGGAGTCTCTTGAGGGCAGAAGCTAGGACTCAGCATTTTCTAAAGCTCTCCAGTAATTCCAATACAACCAAAGTTGGGAAACTTTAGTCCAGAATCTCCCTTCTCCCCTGAAAAGTGTCCATCAAGAGGTAAACCTTGGGGACTTCCCTGGTGGTCCAGTGGTTAAGAATTTGCCTTCAATGCAGGGGTCTCAGGTTCCATCCCTGACCAGGGAACTAAGATCCCACATCCTGCAGAGCAATTAAGCCCACTTGCCACAATTAAAGTGTTCGTGCACCACAATGAAAGACCCACATGATGCAAGGAGGACTCTGGGAGCAGCAGCTAAGACCAAAAGCAGTCCAATAAATCATAAATAAACAAATGAATAATTTTTTTTAAAAAAGAGGTAAACCTTGGAGATCTGCTTTTGCTTTATAAATATCCATGATGTTTTCTTTATGGCTGAAGGTCTGTTGCTTCCATGAGAGAAGAAATGTGGACCTGAATTAGGGTAACAATAGGAAGGACGGAAGATGGCATAAGTGGTATCACAGAGGAAGAACTAACCAAAAAAAAGTGGATTCAAGTGTGGGGAAAGGAAAGAGGTGAATCAAAGTTTGTGGTGAGCCTTAGAGTCTGTATCACTAGGTTTAAAATAAGAAGTGGGATGATGAACAGGATTTGTAGGAAAAAGATGAGCTCAGCATTGAAGAAATTCAGTTAGAGGTGTCAGCAGGACATTAGGTGGCGATGTCACAAGAATTAGATATCTAGGATGAAGCTTTGAAAAGAAGCCGTATCTGCAGAAATAGATTTGGGAATTAGACACACAGAGGTTAGGAGAAGATACAGCCCTGGATGAACTACCAAGGGGAAGGCCCTAGAAAGAGAAGAGAGAGAAGCCAAGGAAAAGTCCTGGTCATATTTCATCACCCAAACCCACAAACATCATCACTTCTGTTTATATGGTTTTCAGTCCTTTGTACTATGGCAGAGCATTTCTCACATTTCATTGATCTAATAATTGTCTCCCAGCTCCATGTTAAACTTTGTCAAGGGCAAGGCCATGAGCAATTAATCTTTACATTCACCATGTTGAACCAATGCCCAACACATAGTCGGTCAATGAACAAATGCAAAAGTGAATTAATAGAAACTATGCAGCCTCTGGCGGGAGCCCCAGAAAAATAATATGGTAGTATCCCTGTACTGACCTGGCCCGTCACCACCATGCACACATTCTCTTACTAGCCTTTGCTCCAGTCACTCAGGGTTCATTGTAACAAATAACACTAAGCCAGGGATCTATCTGGTACTTATGAGGCACATGTTACTGCGCTGGGCAAAATGAATAAAGCATCATTTAAAAAAAAAAAAAAAGACTCGGCTTCTGGCTTCAAGGAGCTGTGATCAAATGGAGGAACAAAGTCACCCCCTCTGTAATGCCTTCCCTGATATTGCCAGGCAGACTGACGCACCCTCTCCTTCACTCCCTTAAGACTTGGCACATGCTAATACAATAACTCAACACACTTTCTTCTGATCCATTTTTCTCCTTTACTGCAGATGAAACACTACCCAAGAGAAATATTTTTCTAATTTATCCAACTTCAATGTCTAATGCACCTACATTGGACTATCTTCTATTTCTCAATATGCTGTTGTTTCTTCTGCTCCAGGGTATTTGCACATGCTATTTCCTCAGCTTCAAATGTTAATTCTCAATTTCATCTAGTGTTAATCTATTTTATTTTAAAATAATCAGCTTAGGTGTCACTTCCTCCAAGAAGCTGTCCCAGATTCCAGGTTAACTGTGGGCTAACTGACTCTCCAAAATGATCCGTGACTCAGAGTTCTTGTCTATGCCAACCGTATTATATTGTTTTAATATTTATACAGCCTTGCCACTCATCCACATTGTATCATAAGCTGCTTTAGGGTGAAGATTTTGTCTTAGTTTGCATTGTGTCCCCAGAAGCTAATTTAACATCTGTAATATATCAAACTCCCCAAAGAAGTTGAATGAATGAATGAATGAATAAATAAATGAACCCACACAGTAGGCATTTAATAGGTTGCTGAATAAAGTGAATGTGCATATATGAAACAATTAAAAGGTTTAACTTGAGAAGAACATGTGACAGTGTGAATGTGAGAGATGGATATACTTTGGAATACAGATCAGGAGTACAACAGGAGCCCAGAAATAAGGCTGATCAATGAAAATCAATAGCAACCAATTGTATATAGCATTCTGAATGACTTCAATAGTAGATAATAATAATTTAGTTCACCTTCTATACTTTTGATATATTTTATTGTCATCACAATAAACAATGTTATTCTTTTCAAGGCAACATTTAATGAATCTAATGATCAAATTCTTAAGTAATCAATAAAAGGTTATTCATAAGTAAGCAAATTTTGGAAATTTTAAGCAGATTTTTAAACATATACTGAACTTAGAAGTGAAGTGAAGTCTCTCAGTTGTGTCTGACTCTTTGCGACCCCGTGGACTGTAGCCAACTGGGCTCCTCCATCCATGGGATTTTCCAGGCAAGAGTACTGGAGTGGGTTGCCATTTCCTCCTCCAGGGGAACTTCCTGACCCAGGGGTTGAACCTGGGTCTCCCACATTGTAGGCAGACCCTTTACCGTCTGAGTCATAAGGGAAGCCCCACTGAACTTAGAAGGTGCTCAGAGGGTGCACACAATTTGCATAAATGCTTTTGTGTGTTCTATTAATTCATAAAATTCCACTAATTTTGTGAGTTCAGAATATATTATGTGTTTAATAATAATATGTGTTACAGAAATTCTATGTTTAATTTTAAAATGTTAAGTAAATAAATCCTCCAAAATAAATGTAATTTTTCCTGTCATTATCTATTTGTACTTACCATTGTCAAACTTTACAGATCAATGATTATTATAGTATTAATGTGTCAAGTAATGATTTCTTTATTCATTGTTCCAAAATCATCATCTGGAAAGCACAACAGATTGACTCTGACCAACCATACATAACTCTGAGTTAGATATATCGATAAGTGAATGGATAGATGATGGATAAGAGACAGACAAACAAAGGTATAATTCATTAACTGCTTCCTATGAATGAGATACTATGTAATATGCTCTGCTCATACAAGCTAATTTACTCTCCATTGTCATGGCAAAACGGAATATTGTCATTCACTTATCATTAATTAGAATACTGGGCTCAGAGAGATTAATTAAGTTACTCAAGATTGTTAAACAAAGAGGTAGCTGAACCGGGCTTGAACCCGCATTTCCTGAATCCAGAACTTTGGAACATTCCGTGCTGCGGTGCTACATTGTCTTTTAAGACCAAAAATCGATTATGGGTGAGATCTGCTCACATTCCCTTACCCTGAACTCTGCTGTTCTTATCAAACAAGTGATAGGGCTGCAGACTCACCCAGGCCCTGAAACTTGCACTCCAGCCTCTACATTAATCTTTAACTAGCTGAACCAAGCAGCCTCAGACGGGCTGTTGACCCTGCTATCTCGAGCAACCACGTAAGGGATGCTGTATCCAAATAAGAATCGTCCTTGGGGAGAGACTATTACTGATCCATTCCAGTCACCAAGAAGGTGAATGGATGGGACAGTTGAATCGCTTCAATTCAGATTCCTCCTCTCATTGTTATCTTAGTGGATTCTCTAACTCAGGACTTAAAAAGCATAACAAAGGGTTCATTGAGAGCTATTACCACCCCCTCTCTCCCTCCACACATGATTATATAATTTTTATACATACGTATACATTATATATACTTATCTTCATTTACATATATGCATAAAATTATATAAGGTTATATGGAAGCTGAAACCCAAGTGCTTATACGTACTCAACTACGCACCTGGATTTTGCATGCAGCAAGGACATGGATTTTTTGTTTTGTTTGCTAGTTTGGAAATCTGTGAATCTGGCATAAATTTAGAACTAAAGGAACCATCTTTAAATGGTAAATAAGTGTTAGTAGCGACTCTTTGCGACTTCATAGACAGTAGCCCACCAGGCTCCTCTGTCCATGGAATTCTTCAAGCAAGAATACTAGAGTGGGTTGACATCCCCTTCTCCAGGGGATCTTCCTGACCCAAGGATAGAACTTGGGTCTCCTGCATTGCAGGCAAATTCTTTACCATCTCAGCCACCAGTGAAAGTGAAAGTTGCTCAGTCCTGTCTGACTCTTTGCAATCCCCTGCACTATACAGTCAAGGGAATTCTCCAGGCCAGAATACTGGAGTAGGTAGCCCTTCCCCTCTCCAGGGGATCTTCCTCAGCCACCAGGGAAGCCCATATATTTATAACTAAAGAAACCATTTTTAAATGAGTAAGTGAAACCCAACTCTTCCCGGGTATTGCTAATGGTAAAGAACCCATCCGCAAATGCAAGAGATATAAGAGACACGGGTTCAATCCCTGGGTTAGAAAGATCCCCTGGAGGAGGGCATGGCAACCCACTAGAGTTCTTGCCTGGAGAATCCTATGGACAGAGGAGCCTGGAGGGCTACAGTCCAGAGGGTTACAAAGAGTTGGACACAACTGAAGCAACTTAGCATCCACGCACTCACTACAAAAGATTTTGTAAATCTCCATTTCTTTGGACAGAAAAAGAACAATTTCCATACTTAATGTTACTAGGATATTTTCCTCCTTTTCTGAAAAGACCATCTCTCCACAGTCCCTACAGTTGTGCTACGATCAATCACCTTGGCCTCAGCTGTTGGAATTTAAAACACTCCACTTGTCCCTTTGGAATGACTTCTTTTTGACTATTACTTGCTTCCATGTGGCTTAAAGCCATACTGCAGATGATTCCCATTTTGGATACAGTGAGAAATGTCTTTAGCTTGTAACAGCAACAAAAAGATGTTTTCTATAACATTGAAATAGAGAAAGTTGTCCTTCTGAATCTTTAGCATAGGGAGGTTGTTGGGTATAAGTGATCCAGTGGGCTTGCTCTGTGTGGTCACAATCAGAAAATATCCCCAAGAGACCAGAGCAAACGAGAGTCCATCCCAGACGAGCAAGGTGGTGAGCAGTCACAGAGCCTCTGTGCTTCATGAATAATGGATCATTCGGTCACAGCTGGCTAAGGGTGTCAGTTCCACTCTTGTGGCAAAATCGCTGATTGTAACCTTTTTTTTTTTTTTTTAACAACTAAGTTAACAGAGCAAAGAGAAATGTCAGTGGGTGTGTGACTTGCCATTAAGTGAAATCTCTTTCTGCTGAGAAAGAACCTTGTCATTTTAGTAAAAAGAATTATTTCCAGAAGGTCATTTTAGATATACAGTAGTACTCTTTTGACATGAAATACCATATACAGAGGAGGCCCACTGGGAAGAAAGGAGCACAGGGTTTTGAGATAGAGGAGCTGAGTTCAAATCCTGGATTCACCACTTACTTGCTGTATAACCTAGTATAGTCATTTAGCCTTGCTCAGCCTCATTTGCTTCATAAATAAAGTGGAGATGGTAACCACTTCTTAGAAGGGCTGTTGTAAGTATTAAATGGAAAAAAGTCTTTCTTCTATAGAACATATTTGTTATTTTGGAAAATACTAGCACCTCCCTCTAACTCCATATGTGATCCAATACAGTAAAAATCAGGAGACAAAAGACAGATCAACCACATTCTAGCGACTGTCCTCATGACCCAAAGTCTGTATATCAAGCAATCATTAAACACAGAACTTCTCTAAGGCTTAGTACCTTGGCTTGTAAACCAAGGGTAACAATAATAATGTCTGCTGTTCCTGCTTCACAGAGTTATGTTATAGCTCAGATCAGATAATGATGGTGAACACTCTGGAAAGAAGTAAACAACTTCACGCACTCTTATTTTTTCTCTTCCTTCGATAGTCCCTGGTAGGAGTGGAGAAAGACCACACAAGTCCAAACACCGTGGCTCATATTCATCTTTCTTGTTTATGTTCCTCAGTATCTTGGGGTTTCTCTGCCCTAAGACAAGTGAACATAAGAGATTTTCATCCCTAAGAAGACCTCTTTGGAAGGGTATAAATTCAAGCATACTGGGCACTCTGACTGCTTATGGTTGTTTGGTTCTAAAAAAGACCATTCCAATTCAGACTGATGAGTAGAAAATGAAGGAATCAGCCAAAGAACATCCAAATAATATTACAGAGCATTTTAGTATCCATCTCCTCCACATGCCTTTGTAAAAGGTTTGTTGATTATTAGCATTTTACAGATGAAAGAAGCAAGGTTTGGAAAGTTTTACAGCTGTCCCCAAGTCATGGAGTTCTTAAATTATAGTACTAAGAAAGTTCATTACAAATCCTAGGTTTTATCCCCAAAGCACACTTTCTCTTATTCCAAAAGGAGAATAGACATGATAGGAGCATATATGAGGAACTTTGTGGTACCATGAAGATGAGGACTACATGCAGGGTAGGAAGTTGGGAAAGAATTTATAGCATAGACAGGCCCCAGAGATGGAGTTGAACTGAGCTCAGCCTGGCCTAATGCTCCCCTGTGGATGGATGCAGGAGTCAGGATGAGTAATCAATCAGAGGCAAAGTCTTCCTTCCATCTAGCTCTGTTTTGATTGTATGGGTGCTCACTTATTAAGTTGTGTCCAATTCTTTGTGACCCCATGGACTGTAGCCCACCAGGCTCCTTTGTCCATAGGATTTCCCAGGCAGGTATACCGGAGAGGATTGCCACTTCCTTCTCCAGGGGATCTTCCCAATCCAGGGATCGAACCTGCATCTGCTGAATTGGCAGGTGGGTTCTTTACCAATGAGCCACCTGGCATACATTCTGTCTTTCTCCATACAGCAGTCATGCCTTGTTCTGTGACTGTTTCATGAGCTATTCCCCAATTTCACAGACCAATTATTACTCTTGGAGCCATGGAGCCATAGCCTGCCCAATTTCACAGACCAACTATTACCCTTAGAGAAACAAAATATACCAAACATACAGCGGGAATTATACAGGGAGTGGAAAGATCATGAGCTCTCTGAAAGGAAGCTTTTTCAAATCACTCCTTTGGACAGATTTGGATGAGAAAAATAAACATTTTTCAAGGTTAAGAAATTCACAATTCAGGAGTAGTGTTTTATTATGTCTGTCAACCAAATGTCTCCACGCTTCATTAACTCATGGACTCAAATTTAGACCCAAATTGTGCTAGCCTAGTTACTTCCCCTTTTCTAAGTTCATGACCTTATTTTGCTCTTGGGGGGTCTCTCTCCTTGGTCTTTTGGGTCACTCTGAGTCCCTGAGGTTAACTTCCATGCTGCTGTGGGCCTCATACTTTAGGGGAGGCCATATTTGGTGTTCCTCTTGCACCATACATCCCCTGCTCCAGAGTCACGTTTCTTCTCCCGGTGAGAAAATGCTTCTCACTCTTTCGTTCCTCTTCTCAAAGTGGATTCCACAGCAGCACCGCTCAGATTCTAAGGGTGAGTCGCAATCACTTGATTTTCTCTCCAGATGCAAGTGTCTTTCCCCGCGGTTGCTTAGACATTATAGTCATGACACTAAAGATCTAGTCTAGTCCCCTCATCAAGATCTAGTCCCCTCCAAACCTTGGGTTGAGTTACTAAATCCATCTTACTAGGCCTTGATACTGAGAAATGGAATATTTCCTGCCAAATGAGTAAGAAAAGAATGTCGCAGTCACTGCAGCCACTCCCTTTGGTGAGCTGGTGGGCCCTGAGAACACTCAGGGGAGAAAGATCGCCTGCCACATAGCAGTCCCGGACTGCAGCCTCTCCCCACTGTGAGCCCTAAGGAGACTCAGGATGTGAAAACATGGGGTACTGGCCCCACAGTTGAGGTGCGTATCAAAGGAATGATTTCAGTGAGCCCGGACTCTTGTGTCCTCCCATACATAAAAAAGCACTAAATCCCTCGATTTGTCATATCTGGTTGCTTTAATTAACAGTAATCTTTTGATGTTCCCACCTACCTGCTTTTGTTGCAAAACTCCTGTGTATCCTAATTCCTCCCCTTGCCTACTCGGAGCAGTTTCTCAGAGCTATCGAAAACATTTTCTCCTGGGCTGCAGTCCTCATTTTACCCCAAATAAAGCTTAACTCATAACTTTCAAGTTGTGTAAGTTGTTTTTTGATAATACACATACAAGACTTTCTCCAGGAGACCCACAGTTCATCTTTGAAATTTAGTTTCTATTGTCCCTCCTAACTACTCCGTCTTCAATTGTCTCTATGAGTAAAGCCCAACATGTATCTTAAAAGAGTTCTTTCTCAGAAGGCTTCTAGCCCAACTTAAATGGGCTTTAGAATAATCACCTGAGCCCTTTCCCCAGAAAACTATTTCCATACCCATCCTAAACCAATGGAAAATCCAAATGTTGCCTATTTATACTTCAGGAAGAAGTTCAGAATTATAATAATTTATGATTTTCTTCAAGATTTATGACTCTCAGGAATTAACCTCTATAACACAAGCTTTTACTAATCTTTTTTCTCCTAACTCCTAAAAGTATTAAAATTCAACAGATATTAACAAAGGCTTGTTTTGTGCCAATGACTGCATTAGGCACTTTCATGTATTTTTTTCTTATTAAATATTCAGAATTACTCCATGTGGTAGGTATTACTATTATCGACATATACAGTTAAAAACCTTTATGCCCTAAGAGCTTAAGAAACTGGCCCCAAATGATTCAGGTAGCAAGACTTTTGATCTTTGTGATTTAAATGCAGTAATCTTCAAGGCCACTGCAGTGGCTTCCTCTAATGACCATACTTCCAAATATTTTGTCTTGCATTTTTCTCTTTTCTGTTGATGGGATCTTTTCTTATCAATTATCAACTTATTATCAATTGAAGAGATCTAATCCTTCTTTGTGATCATGTATCAGTGCAAAACAAACTACCGCAGGACATAGCTAAAGACAGTAAATTTTTTTTTATATCACGCAGTTTTGTGGAGCAGAAATCCAGGCAGGACCCAACTGGGCAATTCTCAGTGTGATGACTATGTCACTTTGTCAGTGATATTTCCCTAGTGGATGGGTTGCTCTGGAGTGTTCAAGAGAATTTGCTCACATGGCTGATCCTTGGCAGGAGTGATTGGAAGGCTTCACTGGGGCTGTCCACCAGATCACCTGCCTTGGGTGTTCCAGCATGATATTCTCAAGAAGCCAGCCTTCCCACATGGTGTTTCAAGATCCTCAAAGAGGATGTTCTAAGAGGCAGGAAGCAGAAGCTACTAGTTTCATAAATTGGCAGATGTTCATTTATACCATATTTTGTTGTTTAAAGCAATTGAAGAGCCTTCTTAGGTTCAAAGTGAGGTGACAGAGACCCCACTTCTTAAAGGAAGAAGCACCAAAGAAATTATAGCCATTTTTAATTTGCCATAGCTTCTTACAGATTTTCTAAATATATGTTCAGTAAATATAAGTGGAAAGAGATAATGATTATATTTTAATAGTTAGCATTTTTACTGCCTCCAGATGGCCAAGCTTACTCTAAGGCAGATTTTCTCTACCTCAGCACTGTTAGCATTTTGGACTGGACAATTCTTTGTTTTTGGTGGGGGAGGGAGGTGTTGTGTCGTGAATTACAGAATGTTTAGCAGCATCCTCAGTCTCTTCTGAGTAGATGGCAATAACACACTGCCCAGTTGTAACAATCAAAAATGTCTCAACACATTGCTATATGTTCCCAGGAGGACAAAATTGCCCCTAGTTAAGAAGCACTTAACCGCTAAACACTGGGATACCATATAGTGTATGTGCTAAATCGTTTCAGTCGCATCCGACTCTTTGCCACCCCTATGGACTGTAGCCCACCAGGCTCCTCTGTCCATGGAATTCTCCAGGCAAGAATACTGGAGAGGGTTGCTGTGCCCCACCCCAGGAGATCTTTCCAGACCCAGGGATCAAACCTGCATCTTTCACGTTTACTGTATTGATAGATGGGTTCTTTACCACAAGCACCTCCTGGGAAGCCTCCTAGGGACACAGTATCACATCTAATCCTCAGCAGGGCATAAGGCAGATACTAAAACTATTTCCATTTTATTGAAGGATAAACTGAGGCTCAGAGAGTTAAATGATTATCCACGGTCACTTGGGAGTATTATCTAGTTCTGTCTGACTGTAAGGCCTAGGTCCTTTCTACTATGCCATTAATTTCCACTTTCTATTTCAAAATGCCCCAAACCAGCTCGATATTATGGGCCAATTAACCAGTTCTCCAAAGTCAGGGGCAAAACCCCAATCGCATGCCTCCAGCATCACTGAGGACCAGCTGAGGCAGTCCAGGATCCTGGCATAATTCTTGACCTGTTTTAGGACGTCTCCAGCAAAGAAGGCATTGACTCACTCAAAATTAACCGGTGCCTCTGTTCCCTGCCCTGCTGTTTGCTGATGTGGGAATTCAAGCCTAATCTGGATCGGTGCCTGACTCTGGGCCGCGTGCCAGGCCTTGCACTGAAGCACAGGTGCACACACGCTCTCCTGGTGTGCAGTCTGTTTCAGAACACTCAGCTGCGGCTGCTGCAGGTGCCTGACCAGTCCAGCGCAGCCTACATCCATCCTGGGCTAGAGACGCACTGTTTCTGGTGTAGGCTTGTCCTTGTAGCCGTCTTCTTTTCGGTCCTCTCACTCATTATGATTTCTGCCTCTTCTCCCCTCCCACTGTCTCATCCTCACCCACCCCATCGCCCCTTCCCCCAGACTTACTATCTTTTACGGGAAGATGAGTATGCAACCAACAATTAACAAATGAAGGTAGAACAGAGCTAGGGACACAAAGAGGGGCCCCACGGTCCTACTTGGAGGCCTGAGTGACTGCTCAGGGATGGGTTAAAGTGGAGGTAAACAGGCAGAAATTTTCCAAGAAGAACAAGTGTGGGATTTTCCTGGTGGTCCAGTGGTTAAGGCTTCGTGCTTCCAATGCAGCAGCCATGGGTTTGATCTCTGGTCAGGGAACTAAGATTACACCTGCTATATGGCAAAAAAAAAAAAGAGTAAGTATGAAGAAGACTTCCAAACAAAAGAGGACATTCAGGCAGAGGGAACCTTTTTTTAATGTTTATTTATTTATGTGGCTACACTGATTCTTCATTGCAACACGTGGGCTCTTTAGTTAAGGTATGCAAACTCTTATTTTCAGCATGTGGGATCTAGTTCCCTGACTAAGGATCAAACCCAGCCCCCCTGCATTGGACCACCAGAGAAGTCCCAAGGCAGAAGGAATCTCATGTGAAAAGATGGAGATGCTCTAAATAGTGCCATGTCTTGGAACCACCCCAAAACTCTGGGATGGTGAGAGCTTGAATTACGAAGAGGAAAGACCAGGGGTTGAAAATGGGTAGCTGGAATATTCCTTGTCTGTAAAGGAGCAGGACTTTAAGGAAAGGCATGAAAAGTAGGATTTGTACTTTACAAAGATTACCCCATCACCTCTGAGCTGCATGGTTTGGGGACGGGATATAACCAAATACAAGGGACTGATGGAAACCCATTAGGAATGTGTTCAAACAATTTTCAGTGTAATCATTCAACAACTAATACTTTAGTACCTACCCTTGCTGCCAGACACTTGGCTAGACAGACAAAATAGAGTGGTGAAGAAGGCTGACGTTATTCACACACCTACCTATGTCCTGTTCTGGTAAGGGTGACAAATATTAAACAATAGGCACAATTAATCACATTATTAGAATGAAACATTCTAGGAAGTTTACTGGCTTCTGAAAGTGGACCACACCGGGTCTCAATGCAGTCTGAGGGTGGCAGTCAGAGGCGGAGGCAGGGACTCTTTCATATTAGGTAGGTTAGTCCCCAGACAACCTTGCGAGTTATTAGTCATGATGCTACAGAAACAAAGGCTTAGGGCAGGGAGTCAAAACTCTTCCTTGAGGCATGATTCCCAGATTCTGAGTAGCGACAGCAAGGGTGGAGAGCAGGGGGCAGGGGTGATTCCAAATGAGATGTCTTCATTCTGCCTGGTCATGCCAGGTATGTGAACTGGAGGACTCAGGTTTCATCCTAGAGTCTAAGGATAATCTCTTCCTCCCTCTTTCCCTCCCTTTCCACCAGCAACAACTCTCTCCCTCCCTCCCCCCGCCCCTCATGCTCATTCCCTCTATCCAGGCTAAATTGTTTTATTGAACTGTGTGGACAGAGCCAGCCAGCAGGGTGACATTGACTCAGAGATGGAAGCTTGCTGTCCCTTGCATCAGAAAAGCAGAGAGTGCCCATCTGGCAATTGGCAGCAGACGTGAGAGTAGCTTACGCCGAAGATGACTCAGCTCTGGCCCTCAGCAAGGCTCAACCATCAGCTATTTTTAAAAAGAAAAGGCAGCTTCAATAAGACCTCAAACTGATTCCATAGTAAGCTACTACCCACTAGGAAGCTGGTGGGCAGACAGTGCTGGCTCTTTTATAAGGACGATGGCAGGGTGCTTCCAGGGACGTGAACATAAGGGCTGCAAATCCAGGCAGGTCTTTATGTCCGGGTCGAGTGTGGCATTTGTCTCCATCACCTGCAAGTTGGCCTTGAGAGCAGGCTTGTGACTGGCTGACTCATTCTGCCTGGCCCCAAAACAGCTAGGTGAAGATGGATTAGAGAGCGAGGGAGGGGTTCATATAAATGCAAAAACATCTTCCAAGCACCTCCAATGGAAGCTCTAGGGCCCAGTGGGAATGGCACAGGCCAGGAACCACCTGGATGAACTGGGACGCTCAGCCCAGCCCTCCGCAACTGTGTGACTGGAATGTCTCTGCATTTTAGTGCCCCGTGACATGAAGGAAGGGAGAGGAAGATGGGCTGCAATGTCATCAGCCTCTTCTATGGACCAGGCTCTTCACTCATCTCACCTGGTTTGATCCTCTGTTTCCCCGTAGGAGACCACTTAACAGTTGATGACAACATGTCCTTCCCTAGGTATCTGTGAGAATCAGTGAAATAATATAGATGAAGGGCTTAGCATCACAAATCTACAAAGTATGTATTGTCATCAGTATTATTACTACAAATATTGTTGCTGTTTAGTCACTAAGATGGGTCCAACTCTTTTGCAACACCACGGACTCTAGCCCCGTTTTGTAGAGGAAAAGCCTGAGTCCAGGAGGCCACATAGCAGGTAGTCTAATCCAGTTCTGCCTGACTTCAAACCCCTCTTCTTAACCCTATCAAAAGAGTGCCACCCTGCCTCTTGCCTCATGGAGTTTGGCTAAAACCCATGGGAAAAAGAGTCCAAGAGAGAAAAAAAGAATTTAGTCAAATGTTTCTTAAACAAATAATTTAATGAGAATTAAAATCATTAAGAAACTATTAATAAATCAAATTCATATATTAATAATTAAAAACCATTTCATAAATATTTATCAAGGGCTATTTATGTGCTAGTCATTGTGCTGCTATGGGAGATAAAAAGGAATTAGATATGAATTCTGTCTACTTACCATGTATAGCCTAGTAAACATGCAGAAATTGCTCTAGTGACAGTAGAAGTAAATAATAATAATAATAAGATAATGCACTAGCCTACACTGATGTGCAGTACATTCCAGACACAATAACTGGCATCTTGCCAGCATCATCTCTTTAGCATTTTAAGCACTCTTCTGTGATAGGAATTATTATTTCCATTTTACAGGGGAGAGAACAGAGCTCAGAGAGATTATACAACATGACCAAGATCATATAATCTGGAAGTGGGACAGAACCAAGAGGCAAACCCAGGTCTGTCTGACCCAAATTCACCCTCCTAACCTTCATGCTGAACTTCCTCATTCTCGCTAACTCACCACTGTGAAAACAAACTGATTTGACTAAATGACTTTAATAAAAAAGCAGAATTATACCAATTAGCACTAATAGAGAACACCACCAAATAAAGATGTGTGAACTCTCTTTTGACCTTCCAGTTTCCCATTTTGGTACACACCCGTGACTTTCTACCACCTCCTGTCCTCCTGAAGGGAGGAAAGCAAGTGAAGAAAGCAAGTGAAGAAAAAGCAAATCCGACAGCAGCAACCCCAGTCACACTGCTCTTTACAGAAGCCTTTGTATTTGCAATGCATTCAAGAGTGTTCAGGGACAGCAGGTGAGCACCTTCCTAAAGGCACAGGCCTCCATCCTGTCGCTTTAAACAGCCCTTCTTTAAACAGCAACGATAGCTTGATCCTTCTCCAAAAGGTATATTTGAATGACATTAATGAAAAAGAAAATAATCCTGTCATATCTGTCTCTCTCTTCTTCTAAGTGGCTTCAAGATTTCCAAACCAGATATAGATAGGCTTAAAGTCATGTGAAACATATAATTGGGGGCCATAATAAGGGCAAGAAATTAAGTGTAGTTAATGGATTCTTCCCCTTCAAAAGTACACCAAGGAGACAGTTCTCAACAGAAGCATAGCTGTCTTGCAAACTGTCGGCAGAGGGAGGAATGTAATTTTTCACTGGATTCAGGGTGTTGTGGTGACTGACACGCTCTCCACACTCCGTCATCACAAAGTCTCCCAGATCTGTCCACAGCTGCCTACCAATTTCTCTCTCCCTCCTTCAGCTCGTACGCACTATGCTTCAACTGCCCAGAGATCCCTGCATCACTCAACACGCTGAAGACTCTATCCCCTAAGCCCTATCCACAAATCACATCAAGGTCAAGTTCAAGGCCCAGCTCAGAATTCACCTTACTGATGAAGCTTCCCCTGACCACCTAGCCTGAGGAGATCAAGGATTAGTCTCCTTGCGCCCTGCTTCCCTCTGACATGGCCATTATCGCTGCATACCTGGGGTATGCCTTGGAACATCTTTCTTCCCCACTCAATTGACAGTCTTAGAGAATGGCTTTAGTGAGATCATTTTTATGGCTCTGTTTTCTGGTGAAAAAGAAAAACAGCTCTCATTCAAGTAGGGGAGACAGTCAGTGAATGGGAAAGCAAACGCATAAACAAGCAAAATATTATAGATTGTGATAACTTCTTGGCAGGAACATAAATGGGTGATACAGAAGAGAATATAGGGAAAAGGCAACTTCTAAGCTTGGGCGATCAGAAAAGAGCTCTTAGAGGAAGTTGAATTTATGCTGTGGTCTAAAGGAAAAGAACGATTCAGGTCCACTATGAGCTGGGCCAAAGACAAGCCCATAGGAGCCCCACTGAATGCTGTGGCAAGAGCTCAGTACATGTGGGGAGCTAGGAGGCCAGTGTGACCATGGGAAGTGGTAAGAAACAGGGAGACAGAAGCAAGACTAAATACAGAGTAGACACAAAGCCAGACCAGATCAGGCTCTCTGCCTTGCAGGCCACAGAAAAGAGTTCTGGGTATTCTAAATGCAGTGGGAAGGTACTAAAATGTATTTACTGAAGGACTGGGGCTTCCCTGGTGGTTCAGCAGCAAAGAATCCACCTGCCAATGCAGGAGATGCAGGTTTGATACCTGGGTTGGGAAGATCCCCTGGAGAAGGGAATGGCAACCCATTCCACTATTCTTGCTTGGGAAATCCAGTGGACAGTGGAGCCAAGCAGGCTATAGTCTGTGGGGTTGCAAAGGAGTTGGACACGACTCAGGGACTAAACAACAACAAGAGAGTGACATTATTTGACTTGTGTTTTTTATTATTTATCTACTTATCTTTTTATTTTATTATTGGAGTATAATTGCTTTGCAATGTTGTGTTAGTTTCTGCTGTACAACAACATGAATCAGTTCCATGTATATAT
>NW_011494771.1:2955768-2966670 GCF_000754665.1 Bison bison bison
ATATATGTCAACGCTACTCTCCCAGTTCATCCCACCCTCCCATCCCCCATCCGGGTCCACGTGTCCTTTCTCTCCTTGACTTATGTTTTTTAAAAGCCTATTCTGATTTCTATATGGGAAGTAAATAGATTGAAGACTTAGGGGAACAAGAGAAGAAGTAGACAGTCTAGTTACAGGGGTTATTGTTCCATGACCAAACTCAATGTCTCCTCTCGCTGTGTATGAGCACAGTCACTCAGTCATGACAGACTCTGCAATCCCATGGACTATAGCCCACCAGGCTCCTCTGTCCATGGAAGTTTCCAGACAAGAATACTAGAATGGGTTGCCATTTCTTACTCCAGGGGATCTTCCTGACCCAGGGATTGAACCCACATCTCTTGTGTCTCCTACACTGGCAGGTGGAATGCTTTACTACTGCAACACCCGGGATGCCCTCCACCCAGTTCTGGGCAGAGGTGCTCAATATAAAAGAATGAGTGAATGAATGGGTTAGATTACCCTGGGGCTTACAGAAAAATTATGGCCAGCCGGTTGTGATTAATATCTCTTCCTTCCCCGTAACACCTACAGCACTCGACTTATTCTGAAAAACGTTCATCAACCACATTCTGGAAATTCCTCATTCATCTCAGGCCAAGCTTTCCCATGTCAGAGGCTTGCAAAAATCACCATCTTGTCTTAGTAACATGGTATCATGTTTGACATCATTTACTTGCCACTGTTCATTCCTGTGAATAGGAAATAGCCTCCTGTTTCTGGCAAAGAAAAAGAAAGGGAAAGCAGGTTCTGCTCCAACCAGACAGAGAAGAAAACATGAAGAGAAGAGCAGAGGGAATTCTGATACGGACTTTCACCGCCCCCTGCCCCTGAGGAAGCTGGCTGAGGGCCAGAGTTGTAGTCTTGACTTTAAACCTGTAAAACCTCAGCATCCCCTCCAGCAACCAGGAGGGCCGAGTCTGGACACGCGGAGGAGGAGGAGTTCCAGAGCAGCGCAAGGAGCCGCTTTTCCTCAGCAATCTCCTGGTTTATGAGCTGGCCGGCTCTGAAGCTTGGACGGGTGGGTGCATTTCATGTTGTGTTTAGGGTGAAAGCGATTTGGCAGTTTCCATTCTCAGGGTGCTCCGGAAAAGAGAACAAGGCTGTTGAACACAAGTCACTCTGGACTCGTTCCTAAACCAACAGGAATCAGCTGCTCTCTGACAGAGGGGTCTGCTAACAGATGGGAAGTTCTTTAAGAGGGACAGAAATAAAGGGAATGAGAAGGAGCTGAGTATTCCATACGGATATGACTCTAGCAGAACTGTTCCCCAGTATCCTCTAGTCCTAGTAAGGACCATTATAAAGGATGCAGAAGTAAGTAGTTCTCCAACTGACATAAAAAATGTAAAAGCCAGAAAGTTAAATGGATTTTTGAGCTAGAGAATTTTTTCTGCTAACAACGTGAATCAGCTCTATGTATCCATATATCCCCTCCCTCTTGAGCCTTCCTGCCACCCCTTTCCCCACGCACCCCTCTAGGTTACCACAGACCACCAAGCCGAGCTCCCTATGCTAGACAGCAGCTTCCCACTAGCTCTCTGTTTCACACATTGACAGGTTTATATGTCAAAGCTATTCTCCCAACTCATCCCACCCTCCCCTCCCCAACCTGTGTCCACGCCTGTGTCTCTACTTGACATGTTTTTTAAAAGACCATTCTGACTTCTATATGGGAACCAAATCGATTGAAGACTTAGGGGAACAAGAGTAGAAGTAGAGAGTCCAGTTGCGTGGCAGTTATGATCAAATAGTACCGCTTCTTATGAGGAAGTTGGCATGCCAACTTCCAAAAGCTGCTGTCTTCCCAGAGATGCTGAGCTATTAAGGTGCACCAGGAAGCCAAGCTGCACTCAGTCCAGGCTCTTTCTGACACCGTCTCCTGTTTCTTGTTCAGGAGACACTGTAAAGTGGTCAGAAAGACGTCGGCTCTTCATGCAGACCTAAGATGGAATCTCTTTGGGACACTCGCCAAATCTGTGACCTTTTACAGGTTCCTTCCCAGGAAACAAATGGGAACAACATCGCCTGCCTCCTCGATATTATAAGTGAGACAATGGCTATACCGTCTGTGCCCATGTGCTCACCAGATTATTTTTTTTCTTTTTGGATATTGAGGTAAATGGTCTTTCCAGACTTTTGCAGCTGGGTGGGGCCTTGTGATGAGTTCTGGCCATGATGAAAGTATACAGAAGTGATATGTCTGTTCCTAGAAGTCCACAGGCCCCACTTTACTCCTGTCATCTTTCCACACGAACTGTATTAAAGATAGCGGCATCCCAAAATAGCAGGAGCTGGATGCTTGAATCACTATGTGGAAGAAAGTTGCCTGAACAAGAATATCCATGTTGAACTTTGTGAGTGAGAACAAAACGTTTTGGGGTTAAGTCATATTTCAGAGGATTTTTTGTTACAGCAGTTACTGTTACTTACTCTGACTAGTAAAGTCTCATTAAATGATAGCTGTTATATATGGCATATTTCGCTTTCTCTAGAATCTACACAAGCTTATTTCAACAATACTATGAAGACCAACTCTGCTGAGAGACACCGTCAGGTTCTAAAGCCTTTGACTTGTCAATCATTGAGGAATTCAACCGTGCTGCATATAATCGCTCTATAGATAGCATTTGAATTTGTCAAGTCAGCAGTTGAGGGAGTTCTCATTCTTTAAAAGCATTCTTTAAATGATTAGTAAGTTCCAGAGAGTGTTCTAGATACTATCACACATGGTGTCCTAGGCTGGCTTTGCCAGAGCCCTGTAAGGTTGCAAATAACTATTATCACAGCCACAACCACTCCCACCTCGGGTAGCGTACACATTCCATTCTTTCCGCCAAGAATACCCTGGCTCCAGACATCTGCACGGCTCACACCCTAGCTTTGTTCAAGTCTCTGGCTGCTCAGCCTGAAACAGTGTCCCTCTGTTACCCACATCCCTAGCCTCCATTCTTCTCTGTCTCCAGTGTGCACGTCTTGCTGCTCATTCTCAGCACTGTTTGCCCCTGGTGGAGCTGATGGAAAGGATGCTTCTTAAGTAAGGTCACTCTGGGTTCTGATGTTCTTATTCTAAGAATAGGAAAGAAAGACGCTGAAGGTTATATAAAAGATACAGTATGTTGAAAATTACATAAGCAGTTGTGTGAATCACTATTTTATAACAAAGTAGAAAAAAAAAGTATGCCTTTAGGAAAGCATGAATGGTCTCAGATTTTGTTACGTATATTGTTTTAGACCGGTCTTTAAAGATCTGGCCCTTTCTTTCAGTATCTACCTGTGAAAAGGTTATGATGACCCTCGCTAGCATCAGGAACCATTTCCACTTGTGTTACTGATGGGTCTTGGCATTGATATTGAAAACCAGTGTCCCTCCCCAATAAAGGACACAAAGACCTGGTGATGATTCTCCTGGAGAAGTGACCATATTTGCAGCTGATAAGAAACAGTTAATAAGGATTTTTTTGAATGTGCCTATAAAGAAAAGCGGGCACTTGGTCCCCACGGAAGGCTTCCTTGTGCAGCAGGCCGGGTGACTGATGAAGTGGGTTTTGTGTAAAATGTAAATTCACATTTTGTGGAAACTGGAAGTTCATCCGTCTAAATCATTTCTGTTATAGTCTATGACGGCTTCTGAAAATTGCCAGGGTAGGTCTTTTATTTGATCTTTCAACATTATCGGAGGTCATATAAACAGGATTATATGAAGTCTTTCACTGTCAATTAGTGTAATTCTAAATCAACATTCTGTCAACGAGGTGCAGATTTTACAGCACAAGGAGGAAGAGACAAGAGCTCACTCTTTTCTTCAAATGGATTTCCCTGCCTTTGGTGAGTGCTTAATTAAAATGAGAAAAAGGTGGGAGTTCCCTGGTGGTCCAGTGTTTAGGACTCAGCGCTTTCACTGAGTCCAACCCCTGGTCAGGGAACTGAGATCCCACAAGTCATGTGGTGCAGCCAAAAATAGAATAAAAAAGAGGGAAGAAGGAAGGAAGGAGAGACAGGAGAAGGGAGGGAAGGACAGAAGATGGGGAAAAAATCTACTAAATTTATTTTAAGATGTTTGGGGATATTAATCCAGTCCTTATTTTCATCATAAGAAAAAACTTAGAGTTACTGAAAGGTTAAAAAAAAAATCCATTTTCTACGAAAACTGGATGTATAAGTGGTATTCCAATTTTAGAATCTAAAATATGACTCTTTCTGAACCTAACATGTAGGAGACTTATTTTTAGCTAATAGATCTAACACAGGGCACTAATTTTTTTTCATGGAAATGAAAAACAGACCAAATTACATTTATTCATAGAATATCTGCCCTACCATTAAGTGTAATTTACTTGACTTACATTTGCCTTCAAGGATTTCAGAGTGTTTCTGGGACAATACTTTGCATTAATCTAACCACTTTCATTTGAAAGTCTTTATAAATTCTGGATTAAATTTTCTCCTCCTTTATAACTGCATAAGAAACTTCCTCAGGATGGATGAGAAAAAATTTCAGTTCAGTTCAGTCGCTCAATCCTGTCTGACTTTGCACAGAATTGCAGCACGCCAGGCCTCCCTGTCCATCACCAGCTCCCGGAGTTCGCCCAAACTCATGTGTGTCGAGTCAGTGATGCCATACAGCCATCTCATCCTCTGTCGTCCCCTTCTCCTCCTGCTCCCAATCCCTCCCAGCATCAGGGTCTTTTCCAATGAGTCAACTCTTCACATGAGGTCGCATGGAGTTTCAGCTTCAACATCAGTCCTTCCAATGAATACCCAGGACTTATCTCCTTTAGGATGGACTGGTTGGATCTCCTTGCAGTCCAAGGGACTCTCAAGAGTCTTCTCCAACACCACAGTTCAAAAGCATCAATTCTTCGGTGCTTAGGTTTCTTCACAGTCCAACTCTCACATCCATACATGACTACTGGAAAAACCATAGCCTTGACTAGGCGGACCTTTGTTGGCAAAGTAATGTCTCTGCTTTTAAATATGCTATCTAGGTTGGTCATAACTTTCCTTCCAAGGAGTAAGTGTCTTTTAATTTCATGGCTGCAGTCACCATCTGCCGTGATCTTAGAGCCTCAAAAAATAAAGTCTGACACTGTTCCACTGTTTCCCCATCTATTTCCCATGAAGTGATGGGACCAGATGCCATGATCTTCATTTTCTGAATGTTGAGCTTTAAGCCAACTTTTTCACTCTCCTCTTTCACTTTCATCAAGAGGCTTTTTAATTCCTCTTCATTTTCTGCCATAAGGGTGGTGTCATCTGCATATCTGAGGTTATTGATATTTCTCCCACAATCTTGATTCCAACTTGTACTTCTTCCACCCCAGAGTTTCTCATGATGTACTCTGCATATAAGTTAAACAAACAGGGTGACAATATACAGCCTTGATGTACTCCTTTTCCTATTTGGAACCAGCCTGTTGTTCCATATCCAGTTCTAACTGTTGCTTCCTGGCCTGCATACAGGTTTCTCAAGAGACAGGTCAGATGGTCTGGTATTCCCATCTCTTTAAGAATTTAGCATCAGGTAAATTATCTCACCTACCTCTACAATATCTGTGTTAAAAATAAATGAAATGCTCAAGCTAATAAAGTTGGGAAGAGTCAACAGATGAACTAGAACCATCCAGTGGATAGGTGCCTTCCTGACCTGGTGATCTGTGATCTACAAGGTCTGGCTTATTTCAGGCGCTCCATGTTTTGTGCTCCAAAATACATTCCACCTCCAGAGTTAGACCCCCATGGTGGAATCCTAGTCTACCTCTTACTCTCTGTGTGACTGCCAAGTCCTCATCCATAAAGCAGGGGACATGATATTCTCTACCTCTGGGTTGCAATGAGAACTGAGTCACCTAATGTATGACAATGACCAACTCCATGTCTGCCATGCTACCCTCATTACACAGTCATCCCCATCCACCTCCGTAGCTTCAAAGTTAGCCCTGTGTCCAATCTTGCCTCCTTTAAATCCACTCTCAAAATTGCAGCCAGAGTCAGTTTTCTAAAATATAAACTTGATCCTATTTTTCCATGCATTAAGCAATCTAATAGGTCTCTATTGTTCATAGAATAGTGTCAAGGACCCCTAATGTGGCAGATTACATCTTTCCAAATCCAACCCTGGCTTCTTCTGCTATCTTCCCCTGCCTTTCTTTTCTTTACCTTATTTCCTGTCCTTGCTCTGAACCTCCAGCCACATAGAGCCATTTGATAATTATGAAGACATCCTTCCATTTACTTGTACTCCTCTGTCTATACTTCCTCTTGCCTAGACCTTTCTTTCCAATCTTATCTTCAAAAGATTAGATCAAAAAATAATTTTTTTCTTGCTTAAAGCAGAAAACCTCAGGGACTTCCCTGGTGGTCCAGGGGTTAAAAATCCACCTGCCAGTGCAGGGGACACGGGTTTGATCCCTGGTCCAGGAAGATATCACCTGCTGCAATGGCAGCTAAGCCCATAGTCACTGAGCCCGTGCTCTAGAGCCTGTGCTGTGCAACAGGGGAAGCCGCTGCAGTAAGAAGCCTATGCATTGCAGCTAGAGAGTAGCTCTCGCTCGCTTGCTGTAACTAGAGAAAGCCTGTACAGCAACGAAGACCTAGTGCGGCCATAAATTAATTAATTAAATTTTAAAAAGAATGGAAGAAAACCCCCGTCTCTCCAATGCACAGAGAAGGGAAAGGTAATCTGCTCTAACAATGTTCAAAGAGGAGCAGATGCCAGTTTGCTTACCAAAGAGAGGATCCATTATGGACTCATCAGGCTTTCTGTTTTGCAGGTTCCCGCTGTGGCCTATTTGCTTGCACTGCTAATGTAGTCATAATCTAAGCATTCCCAAAGTCACCCTGGCCAGCTTACAATACATCTTAAAAAGCATCTGCAGCACAGATTGAACCAATACTTTAGAAATATTGGGAAATGATAAACATATGATTTTGCTTAATTAAATATGTGGCTGCCTTTAAACTTGGAGAGAATTTCATCTCGTGCCCTGCTAAGCTGTACTTGTACACACAGGCAGTAAGATAGCCACTTCTCAATTGGACACATAGCTGAAGTGTACTGACAATTTCTGTTTGGGATTATGATGAGTTTGGGGACACATATAGAGGGTATTTATAGGCCCCATGAAAACCCACACCCTGCCAAGGCTTTTGGAGAGGGCAATGGCAACCCACTCCAGTACTCTTGCCTGGAAAATCCCATGGGCAGAGGAGCCTGGTGGGCTGCAGCCCATGGGGTCGCTGAGTCAGACATGACTGAGCGACTTCATTTTCACGTTTCACTTTCATGCATTGAAGAAGGGAATGGCAACCCACTCCAGTGTTCTTGCCTGGAGAATCCCAGGGACCACAGAGTCTGGTAGGCTGCCATCTATGGGGTCGCACAGAGTCGACACCGCATACGCAACTTAGCAGCAGCAGCAGCCTAGGCTTTATCACCCCTTCTTATGGAAGTCTTTTTTTTTTAATTTATTTATTTTTAATTGAAGGCTAATTGCTTTACAGTATTGCGTTGGTTTCTACCGAACATCAACATGAATCATCCATAGGTTTGTTTACCCATGTCCCCTCCCACTTGAACATCCCTCCCACCTCTAGGTTGTTACCAAGCCCCCATTTGAGTTCCCTGAGTCATACGGCAAATTCCCATTGGCTATCTGTTTTACATATGGTAAGGTATGTTTCCATGTTACCTTCTTATAAAGTCTTAAGAGAGATAAATGCACAAGAGAAAATAGAAAACAAAAAATCAAGGGCCTCTTTATTTATTTATATATTATATAATTATATATTTATTATAATCACATGAGCTTTCAGCTGACTCCAGTTATATGTTCTTCAGTAGGTTGGGTTGGAGACATGGCTTGGCTCACACACTGCACAAAAGCCTAAGGAGTTTCACCTACCCTCCAAGTCCAGACACAAATCCATGGTCCTCTGGGGGGAGGCCCTTGGGAAGAAAGATTTGAGAGATTAACAACTGCAGCACATGTTTAAGAGTAGTAGAGCAAGAGTAACATGTGGGGCTTCTGCTGTATAGAATTGTTAGATTACTATTTTAGTCTTTAACAAGAATAAGACAAAGAAAGTCTGAATGGCTATTACTGCAACCTTTTAACAATTGTGTGTATATACAACAGTTATCCTGCCCACTGGTCTGCATAATCTGAATAGTGTTCCAGAATGTTACTTTTCCTGTACCCTCCAACTTACTTTTGCATTAAACTTTTTGGATCAATACTCTTGGCCTTGAAACCCTGGGGTAAGTCAGTTCCAGACTCTAAACTTACTTTCTACATCTTTCAAGTGATGTGTGAGGCAAGATGCATCTGTGGTTCTTTCTGCCTCTGTTGTTACATTATGTGACCGAAAATAAACTTGACCCTCTCTAAAGCAAGAGTATTAGTGAACTCCAGTACTTCTCCCAATAGCAAAATGCATTCCTTTCAGATGTAAATTTTCTTTTCATAGCCCACACACTTCTATCCCTAGGCAACTCTTTTATAGGAGTCTGAATGAGAGGTAATGATTGACTCAGCAAACATGTATCTACACTGCTAGAACGGAAGTCCCAAACACTTCAATTCAGAAAGCTCAGAGCATTAAAAAAAAAAGCTAGGAAATCTACTTCATCTGCTTTTTAGGAAATTCTAATGAGAATCAACATAGTCAAAAACAAGGATAAGAATTTCCCACATGAACATGATGAGATAGCATTTTTTCACTTCTCTTTTAAGAAATCATGTTTTTAAAATACAAGTAATGTTTTTAATGCTGCACACTATACAGCATTTTATTTATTATGATTTCTGGATGACATGAATTATTACATGTGAATTTTTTAAGCAGAAAAAAAAAGAACAAGATAGAAACATAATAAATAGGAAGGAAAAGTAATAGGCTTGCTTCAACAATTATGGATTCAGATGTGTTCAGCAAACTCGTGCTGAATTCCATTCTGTGTCAGTCACCAGTCTAGTACTGAGTATGAGACAATAAGGAAAGCAGATAGAAATCTCTGTCTTTGTGAACTTTCATTCTAAAGAGGAGAGATGGACAACAGACCAAAAAAACATACTATATGTCAAAAGATAAAAGATGGAGAAAAATAAAACACAGTAAGGGAAATAGAGCAGGCCAGGGGAAAGAGAAGTTGCTGCCTTAGATAGGGTAGTCAGGGAAGGCTTCATAGCTAAGAGGACACTCGGGAGAGACCTATAGGTGAGGGAGTGTGCATGTGTGCATACATGAGTGTGTACTAATTCACTTCAGTCGTATCTGACTCTAGAGGGAGAATAACAGACAAATATCCCAGGCAGAAGCAAGAGGAAGCATTAAACACCCCAAGGCAGAAATGTCTTAGCTTTTTAAAAACTGCGTGGCACCCAGCATGGCCAGATTGACTGAAGACAGAGGTGAGCAGGAGGAAGTACAAATGGAGATTTTAGCTGGGGCCAGCATGTACATGGATTTGAGTATCATTTTAAGGATTATATCTTTTTCTCTGAGTGACAGGAAAAAAATGTTGAAGAGTTTTAAGCAAAGATGTGAACAGATCTGATTTCTATTTACTTTAATTAATTTATTGTTTAAAGATTTTTTTTTAATGTGGACCATTTTTAAAATCTTTACTGAATTTGTTACAATACTGCTTCTGTTTTATGTTTTGGATTTTTGGCTACAAGGCTTGTGGGATCTTAGCTTCCCAACCAATGATTGAACCAAACCTGCACCCTCTGCATTGGGAGGCAAAGTCTTAATCACCGGACTGCCAGGAGATCCCCTCTATTTAATTTCAAATGATCACTCTGGGTGCTAAGTTAGCTACTTTTGTGCTCAGTCGCTCAGTCATGTCTGACTCTTTGTGATCCCATGGACTGTAGCCCACCAAGCTCCTCTAGCCATAGGATTTGTCCAGGCAGGAATACTGGAGTGGTTGCCATTTCCTCCTCCAGGGGATCTTCCTGACCCAAAAATCCAACCAGCGCCTCCTTTGTCTCTTGGATTGCAGGTGTATTCTTTACTGCTCTGCTACCAGGGAAGCCTGATTTGTTGCCCGCATAATTGTAAATCTCTAGAATTGCCTCTGTAGTACCAGAAAAGAAGAGTAGAGGATTAGGAAGAGATGGTACAATGGGGATCTGCCTGAAAGACAGATGGACAAGACCAGTTCAGTTCAGTTCAGTCGCTCAATCATGTCCGACTCTTTGCGACCCCATGAACCACAGCACTCCAGGCCTCCCTGTCCATCACCAACTCCTGGAGTCTACTCAAACTCATCTCCAATTGAGTCGGTGATGCCATCAAACTATCTCATCCTCTGTCGTCCCCTTCTCCTCCTACCTTCAATCTTTCCCAGCATTGGGGTCTTTTCTAATGAGTCAGTTCTTCGCATCAGGTGGCCAAAGTATTGGAGTTTCAGCTTCAACATCAGTCCTTCCAATGAACACTCAGGACTGATCTCCTTTAGGATGGACTGGTTGGATCTCCTTGCAGTCCAAGGGACTCTCAAGAGTCTTCTCCAACACCACAGTTCAAAAGCATCAATTCTTTGATGCTCAGCTTTCTTTATAGTCCAACTTTCATATCCATACATGACTACTGGGAAAACCATAGCCTTGATTAGATGGACCTTTGGTGACAAGGTAATGTCTTTGCTTTTTAATATGCTGTCTAGGTTGGTCATAACTTTCCTTCCAAGGAGTAAGTGTCTTTTAATTTCATGGCTGCAGTCACCATCTGCTGTGATTTTGGAGCCCCCCAAAATAAAGTCATCCACTGTTTCCCCATCTATTTGCCATGAAGTGATGGGACCGGATGCCATGATCTTCGTTTTCTGAATGTTGAGCTTTAAGCCAACTTTTT
>NW_011494771.1:2966770-2967468 GCF_000754665.1 Bison bison bison
AGCCAGCTTTTTCATTCTCCTCTTTCAATTTCATCAAGAGGCTTTTTAGTTCCTCTTCACTTTCTGCCATAAGGGTGATGTCATCTGTGTATCTGAGGTTATTAATGTTTCTCCTGGCAATCTTGATTCCAGATTGTGCTTCATCCAGCCCAGCATTTCTCATGATGTACTCTGAATATAAGTTAAATAAACAGGGTGACAATATACAGCCTTGACATACTCCTTTTCCTATTTGGAACCAGTTTGTTGTTTCATGTCCAGTTCTAACTGTTGCTTCCTGACCTGCATACAGATTTCTCAAGAGGCAGGTCAGACCATTTTGCCTCCAAATTCAGTTTCAAAAGGTTTGGAAGTTGAGTCCCAAGAATGCTTTTAATCTCAAGACTTAGCAGTAGACTGTGAAAGAAACTGGGATGTGTGGTGATGTTGGGCTCACCCCAGCGGCTTCTAAAGCAGAAGCATATCAGTGTGGGTAGTAGACATAAGAAGGAGAAGGTTATCAGACACACTTTCTTAGCACCAGCTGTATGTCTGCTGGGGCAGGCACCATATTTTACAAGAATAACAATGAGCCAGGACACAAGTTTTGGAAGCCCAAAGGACAGACTTCAGGTGCATCTAATAATACAGAGGGCATTTGTGCTTTCTGTCTCCATCTCTGACACAAACTCTCAAACCTGGAGAAAACCACTTTATAT
>NW_011494771.1:2967568-3025619 GCF_000754665.1 Bison bison bison
GATATATATATATATCCTTGTGCATGCTATTTGCATAACTCTGTGATTACAATGATTTGCATGGAGCATAGGCAATTAAAAGAAAAAAGATTAATAGTACATGCAATTTGCAAAAAGGATCCCAAAATGAGGACATAGCAAAATGACTGAAATTTGAAATCCATGATTCAATTCAATGCACTTACTTGACATACAATGAAAATGAGGAAGGGAATATGACCCTTACAAGGTCACATAGGTAGTAGTAAGAGTAATGTTAAGTAGAGCACACAACTCCATCCTCACTTCACTGCATGATCTCACAAAGCTGATCAGAGAAGCAGATAGCAGGCTAATCATGTGACATGAGGGTATGGGCATATTTATGCCCACAGCCACGTATACCATCTCAAAGAAAAAAATGGCCACACACAGAGAACATATAGAGCCATGAACCAAAGCTCTGGCACACTTAGTCCATGGTGTTATGACAATAATTTATAATGCTATTGCAATTACAGTAGAATTATGGCATGCCCAGCACCTAATAGAGCTGTGTGTATACTCTTGAGAAAGACAAATGGGCTGGCATGTCTAGCTGCAGAAATGAGATTAAATGGCTCCATCCCCAATCTTGCCATTGATTTTTGCAGCCCTCCCATTAACATGAGACATCACATACCACCCCTCCATCATTTCTGGGAGGTGAAGACACGGTTTTAGAGTGTAAATAATTAGACCCTCAAAATCCAAGGTGACAAATCTTACACGCTTCCAGTTGCTATGAATCAGGACCCATAAATCAGAAACTCTTTTGAGGACGTGTGCGTGAGAAGAAGACATGTTTACACAGTGAGAGTGCTTTGTGTTTCTATTTCTTTCTTTTTTCCTCTTTTTTCCTCCTTAGGCACCCTTGTCATTGGATATGAATCAGCTTTATTGGGTCACTGTATAAATCAGGACATTTTTGTAAAAAGACAGGTGGGGCACTCTTACCCAATGACGATGAGTAATCTGGGACAGTTCCTGGAAAGCAAGGTTGTGTGTTCATCCTAGTTTGAGGTCATCATGCCTTATATGAGTAGTGTAGGTCTGTGCTTTCTCATCTCATAAAATGCATTTCTGTGGAATGTTAAATATTGCCAAAGAGATAATGCAAAAAGAGATAATAAACAATACTACAGTGGCTACCTTTTATTGAGTGCCTACTTTGTGGTCCTAAAGATCTAGAGTTGTGATTAAGAACATCAGTTTGATTCTAACCATCTGGTAGACTGATCAGTCCCTCTGAGCCTCTGTCTTTAGCAAACATAAAGCACTGGTACGAAGTAGGACTCAAAGAGGTGAGCTTTCACAATCGCATGCAGAATTCTTTGTACATAATACTCTCTAATCCTTTCAGAAGCCTGGTGAAGCGAATATCATTAACCTAATTTTTCAGATGAGAACACTGAGGGTCAACAAAGATAAGCTGCTTTCCAAAAGTCACAAAAAAAGTTTATATTCAAACTCAAGTCTGTCTGATAAGTCTTCACTTCACTATTTTACTGTTTTCCATCATAAGTCCTAAATTAGTGTTAGCAGCAAAAAAGTTGAAATGCTGTTTAACCTAGGCTTACATACCTCTTAATTTACTCACTTATCCATTCCACACTCTTCAGGCATTTTATATTTCTATTTATTTATTTGCCAGTGACTTATACAAAGTCAACTCATTCTGAAAAGATTTTTAGTAGTTTATAAAAACATGTGCAAATATGTTATGACCTCAGGAAGAAAGGAAGTCAGAGTAGAGAAAAAATAAGATGAAGGAAAGGATGAGGTTAGCACTGAAAATGTAAACAAAGTTTTACTGAGCTGACCCAAGTAGAACTGGTAATTTAGAAGTAAGATGATAAGGTCACATTTCTTCATAAACTTGGATTCTAATGGAGGATTTTAATGTATATTCTAATATGTAAACAATTACAGAGTACCAGGGAAAATTGAAAAAAATGTACAAGACCTGATTGGGCTTGACATATACACAATACTATATATAAAATAGATAACTAATAAAGACTTACTGTAGAGCACAAGGAACTCTACTTAGTATTCTGTAATGATCTATATGGGAAAGGAATCTTAAAAAAGAGTGTGTATATGTATAATTGATTCACTTTGCTGTACACTTGAAACTAATACCACATCGCAAATCAACTGTGCTCCAATAAAAACAGGTTTATTTTTTAAAGCCCTAAAATAGTTCCAAGTAAAAGAAAGCAAAGCAAACAAAAAATCAAAACAAAAAGACCCAGTGAGAGCGTAACAGGAGGACACACCCCCATCATAACTGCATACCACTCATCACAACCCTAGAGTTTCCTAGTCTGGTTGTTGTCTGTCTTCCTACTATCTTGTTTGCAGGGGTTGCATGAGGAATTGGAGGAATGCATGAGGCTCAATTAGAATTTTAAAAAGTATACCTGTGATGGATTCATTTTGATATTTGGCAAAACTAATACAATTATGTAAAGTTTAAAAATAAAATAAAATTTAAAAAAAAATAAAAATAAAAAGTGTTCTATTTTGCACAGCTTGTAAATTGCAGAGCTATCTCTGCTCTGTCTGTCTCCCTGAGACCTTGGAGGTGACCTGCTCAGGTAATCACATCCTACAAACACTGAAACGAGGCAAAGATTCAAAAATATTTGATGGAGAGTGGGTCAGTGAGTACATATGGACTCAAGCCAAAAAGGGGCTGGTGCTTACTAAGGGAAGAGTTGTACTTCTAGAAAAACCAGCATGTCAAAGATGAGTGATTTGTCCAACCTGACACACCCGGCAAGAGACCAGTGAGGTGTTTAAACCCAACCATCTTTGTCTTCAGGTCTGTCTCTTTTCCACCAGACCTCCCTGCAGAGATGAAACTGGGCAGGAGATTTGAGAAATACCTGGATAAAGAAAGTAAGAGGGAAAATAAGAGGTTTAGGGCACAAAGGAAGGACAAAGGAAGGTGGAAGTCAGAATATACAAACACTTATTGATTCACTGTTTTGTGTTTTTTTTTTTAACAGAGACAGATTTCAGCAACAGAGAAAAATTGCTGTACATTAATCAATGCATCATTAAAATGCATTGAGACAGAGTGATGGCCTTAGCTTTGTGAAAATTTACTAGTTTAGCTCCCTTTTTAGTTTCTTCACATTTTCTTGTATAGAAATCTCACCGTGTGCTTTGAAAATTGGTTTGCGAATCAGGAAAGAACTCTTGGCCAAGTTCTAGAAATCCCATGATCTAAAATGAGCTTTTTCAGCTGTTACAGAGAATGGAGGCAGTAACTCCCCTGCCTTTGGACTTCAGTTTCTGCTTGTGACAAGTGAAGAATTTGGAATTGGTTATTCTCAAGGGTCTTTCTAGAGCTGTCCAGACCAATAACGGGAGATCTGGTTCAGAGCCCAACCCTGTGTCTTATGTGTGTGTGTGTGTGGTTCATCTTTTTTATCTCTCTCAATTATTCCCTGCTCTTACAAGCTGAGATAAAATAGAAAATTTTTCTATAAAGCTTTAGAGTGTGAGGACCCCTTTGTATTAGCTTGTTTTGAGGCAGGGTTATCATCTGCCAGCCCTATCTTGCAGGTCTCATGAAACTATGAAAATCAGATAAAGTGATATAAACGTATTCTGGACACTATACAAGAATATTCTGAAATAGACTGTTATTTCTGCAGGAAATAGTTGGAGGAAATTAAGCAAGAGATGTAAATGCAGCAAGCATGCACAGGAAGTTGATTTCCAAGAGCATTCATTGTCTCTCGATGGATGTAGAGTGTCTCGGTGCCTAGGTCTCACTCTCCTTTTTAATTGAGAAACTTCATGTCCTTATCCCCTTTAGCTGTTTCATAGATCATTGTCCTTTAGTGGTGGAAGCTATTTCTGTTATTCTGTTTCCTTTTCATCCAACCATGTAATACTTTTTCCATATCTGGCTGGCTCACTCTGGAACGGGAGCAGCAAACTGGATATCTCTGGGAGCTTGGTGAAAGTCACTTGCCTAGATTTAAATCTCCAATAACATTTTAAATACTTAGTATTAGCCAGGTCCATAAATATGTCTGAGATAACGACCATCATTTTTGTATAAGCAATGACATATAGCAAATTATTGAATTTATGGATTCCCTGCAGTACATAGTGTTAAAGACAGAAACAATTAGTTGTCTGGAAGTTCAGATCTGAGAGACTGCATCAGATACATCTGTGTGTTTTCGTGGAATCTTCCTAAGAGGAAATATTTCATTGTCTGTCTTCTGAGAAACAGTTATACCAGATGATGCCAAGAACCACTTCTCATGGTTTTTGTTTTCATAATGGAATAAAAGAATGAGATTTGTTGATTATTTTTATTAAAATTCACTGTCATCTTCACTAAGATAATAAACCAAAGAATTACTTGTTAAGGGGACTTACTAGATGGCTCAGTGGTAAAGAATCCAACTGCCAGTGCAGGAGACACAATAGACACAGGTTCAATCCCTAGGTCAGGAAGATCCCCTGGAGAAGGAAATGATAACTCACTACAGTATTCTTGCCTGGGAAATCCTACGGACAGACAAGCCTGGTGGGCTGCAGCCCATGGGATTGCAAAGAGTCGGACACGACAGTGACTAAACCACCACCACCACTTGTTAAGATCTACAAATGTTTCTCTGCTGAAATCTCTTTCATTCTTATGCCTGAGACATCCATGAGAGCAAATACCAAAAATGTTGGAGAAAAGGAAAGGAAAAGGCTATGATAAAAGGAGGAATAGTGGCTTTTCAAAAAAGAAGATAAGGGAAGAAGAAAACAGCAGGCATACTACCCTCCATGAACTCTGTGCAGGTCACTGACCTAGAGTTACCTGCTTTTATTAATAACAGTTGCAGACGTTGTGGAACACCCACTCCACGCCACAGACTGGACTATACACTTAGAAAGCATTGTTTCTTGTATTCTCTTTAACAGGAAGGGTAAGCAATTTGTTCAAGATCACGCATCTAATAATTGAAGAGCTTTGCAGTGACCAGGTGGGTAATTCTGCTTAATTCTGTGGTTCTCTATTAGGGACTTCATGTGCTCACAGACACAAACCACATGCTAAGCAATAAAGGAAGAATTTGATGTCCAGGCATCTTAACACCTTTAATATATTTACATATTAATTTAGATCTTGATCAAGAATGGATTCTGGACACTCACATATCCACTATCTATGCACCTTACCATGGCCCACAATGACCTGCTTCACATGACCCCTGGCATATCTCGAGTCACATCCTCCTCATGTGGTAGATTTTTCAAAGGTCGCAAATACTATGCAATGCCTCCCCCATCAAGAAATGAAGTCATTTTCCTGATCTTTTGATTCTGGGCTGGTCTACGACTGCCTTTGACCTGTTGCATTTGGTGGAAGTGATACTGATGTCTTCTGAAGCAGGGCCTCACAAGACATTACAGCTTCTACTTTATAGTCGCAAATACTCCATCCACATAAAGAAGTCCAAACTAACCTATTAGAGACATGGTCCATCAGGAAGCAGTAGCGTTTGCCAGAACGAGGCCTTCCTTGACCATAAAGCCTCCAACAAGACATACAGTGCCAAGTCTCGAGCCCCTAAGCTGGTGGGAGGTATGTTAGGCAGCAAAGGATAACGGGGCTACCATCACCCTTCAGGCTCTGTGCTCCAGCTTCTCTGGTCTTCTCTCAGTTTTCTGAGCCCTAGACAAGGGAAATTTCCCCCTCCTGCCTTATCCAGTGGTTTACTCCTTGACATCCTTTAGGCCACAGCTTAAAATCACTACCAGAGAAAATCCTTTCCTGATCATCCATATAGAGTAGATTTCTTAGTCTCCATTTCAGTCCCTTGCCTTGCTTTTCAATGCGTGTATAATAATCTGCAACTGGTTTGTTATTGCCTATTTTACTCCTACCCAACTGTAAGCTCTGTGAGAGGAGGTAGAATATTTATCCCATTCTCCACTGCAGAATGCCTGGCAGAGGGATTCGTCTGCCTTCCCTTAAACTTCCTTTATCATTTTTGTGCACACTTCTGCACACTCTCAACAACCAGCCCTTGCTTCTCCTTTTGGAGGGCTCCCCCCATGGCTGATGAAGGCCAGGTGGATTGACCTGCAATGAAGTACAGAGAACTGAAGACTGGGAATGTGTATAGCCCGGGCCAATGATCAGGAAACGGGGTGTGTGCGCACTCAGTCGTGTCCAACACTTTGCAAACCCATGGACTTCGTAGCCCGCCAAGCTACTCTGTCCATAGGATTCTCCAGGCAAGAATGCTAGAGTGGGTTGCCACTTCCTCCTCCAGATCTACCCGACCCAGAGATCGAACCCATGTCTCTTGCATTGCCGGCAATTCTTTACTGCTGAGCCCTCAGGGAGGAAGTGTGGTAATGGGTGTAAAGACTCCAGCCCCTTTACCCCCAGGCCGGAACAACTCTGGGCTCTGACCTACCCTGCCTGCGGTTCTCACCTACAGGAGTGAACCAAGGTCCCCTCCACAGGACCTTTCTAGCTTATTTTCTTATTGTGACCAAAGTAACTGTATACCCTTGATTGGCTTGCTTCCTTTTCCTGTTTCATTTCCTCAATCTCCTGGAGGCTTTAATGGGAACTCTTCCTAAATGAGTCAGTTTCATGCAAATCCTTGTGTTAGATTCTGCTTCTGGAAAAGTCACCCTAAGACAACGTGTTGACTGAATAAATTCATGACAGCAATTCTTGATTTCCACATATTTCCTTTTCTTGTGGACTTCGTTAAAGCCACTTCATAATCAGAATCCAGATATATTCTGCAGCATCACTGGCCTTTGTAGCTGTGTTTGTGCAATCATTTCGGTGTTCTCCTGCACTTTGCCCTAGTGTTTTATAAAGATGAGTGGGAAGTGGAAAAACATAAGCACTGACACTAGCAGTTAAACAATTGAGACAAAGACAAAAACCACTCGGTGTGCTGAAACAAGCCAATCTTTGGTTATATTGGGATCCCCAGTGGACTGAAGCCGGTCCTTTGGATGTTCAATTGTGAAGAAAGAGTACCAAATTAAAGAACACATAGGATATTCTGGAAATAGATCATCTGGGACTGTATTGAAAAATGAGGCTTTTTGAAAGATATGGAAAAAGCTTTAAAAAGTATGGAAATTATGAAAATTGTCACCAAAACCCCTTCCAGCGTTCCAAAGCCTGAGAAGTCCATGGAACCAGAGAGCAGTAATAGAGATGAGCCTGGCTTGTGTTCCCTTGTGAAGAGGGAAAAATAGTCTCATCCTCAGGTCTCATCTGACAAGTGTTTGACAAAACCTTGCAAAATCCTGTTAGTCACCCTCACAGTCTCCTGATGAATTTCCTACTCAGTCTCTCAAAATCACCACCAGCAAGTCCTTCTTGTGCATTTTAAAATAAATTGCTTCTTCTCATCAAACGTCACTTTAAATAAGGTAAAAAAAAATTAAGTTTTGGAGGCAAGCAATTGTATAAGACATGAGATCTACTCTGCATTCCATGTTCAAACCAACTGTTAATATTTTGAATAGTCAATGCATAGTTTAAAACTTTAGCAATGCTTCTGGATTCATGGAACAAAACTCCTCTGTATCACAAGCAAATTCTGAGTTTCTCCAGTCCTATTCTTCCCATCACACAACAGGTGGTTTGAATGATTTTGCAAACAATTGGATTGTCTTGGTTCGAAGACAAAGTCCGAACTCCTTAGCATGACGCACAAGGCTCCACGTGGTCTGACCTCCATGTTTCTCCCAGCTCATCCAACTCCTGCCCCTGTCCCCACCTGTCTCTCTGCTGTAAAGGAGCACATGGAGCTACACACACCCAGGAAGTGGCAGGCTCTTCTCCCCTGCAGGTCTTCCCTCTCCAACATGCCCTCCCTAGGACTTGGTCCAGATGAGCCATCTTCCTGGACCCTTGGAGTCCCCACTTCCATTAGCCTGAGTCTCCATCCTGTATAGCCTTCCAGAACCCTGGTCTCCTTCTAACAAAACACTTGTACCTTAGTTTTAAAAATAATGCCAGCTCACTCCATTAGATTATAACCTCCCTAAATAAGGGTATTATATTACCTTATACTCACAGTCACTGTTTTAATTCATTTCCACATATAACTTGTATTACTACAACAACCCTATCAGATAAGTATTCACAGTGGCCCTCACTTTAGAAGTAGGAGAAAGAAAGGAGAAAGAGAAATTAAACAATTCTCCCATGACCAAATATCTAGTAAGCAACAGAGCCGACTCTGTGACCTTCATGCTGGAACCCTGCCTCCTACTCCAGGTCCAGGATGTGAGATACAAGTACTCAGTAAAAACCGAATAAGCAGACAATTCTACCGCAGAGAGGAAACCCAGATCTGAGCAAGGATAGGGACAGTTTTTTGTTTTTGTTTTTGACTTTTTTTTTGGAAGGTTTTATTTTTTTTTATTGAAATGAATCCACCCAGGTATACATGTGTTCCCCATCCTGAACCCTCCTCCCTCCTCCCTCCCCATACCATCCCTCTGGGTCGTCCCAGTGCACCAGCCCCAAGCATCCAGCATCGTGCATCGAACCTGGACTGGTGACTCATTTCATACATGATATTTTACATGTTTCAATGTCATTCTCCCAAATCTTCCCACCCTCTCCCTCTCCCACAGAGTCCATAAGACTGTTCTATACATCAGCGTCTCCTTTGCTGTCTCGTATACAGGGTTATTGTTGCCATCTTTCTAAATTCCATATATATGCGTTAGTATACTGTATTGGTGTTTTTCTTTCTGGCTTACTTCACTCTGTATAATAGGCTCCAGTTTCATCCACCTCATTAGAACTGATTCAAATGTATTCTTTTTAATGGCTGAGTAATACTCCGTTGTGTATATGTACCACAGCTTTCAGCCCTCAATGTCATAATCTATTTAAAGGAAGCAAAGAACTAGCTAATAAAACCTAGAGTTTGGGGACTTCCTTTGTAATCGGCTTGGATTAGTGGTTAAGAATCCACCTGCTAATGCAGGGGACATAGGTTCCATCTTGCCCCGGGAAGATTCTATATGCCATAAAGCAGCTAAGCCGGTGTACCATAATTACTGAGCCTGTGCTCTGCAACAAAAGAAGCCACTGCAATGAGAAGCCAGCATACCTCAATAAAAGAGTAGCCCTCGCTCACCGCAACAAGAAAGCCCTCACATAGCAACAAGACCTAGCACAGCCAAAAGTAAATAATTAATTAATTAACTTAAAAAAAAAATTGAAAGAAACCCTTGATTTGAAAGAACGTCTTACCTCCAGCGTCATGAATTGACTCTGGAATAGCAGTGCATGCACTGCCTTGGGGACCAGAAGATCTGAATCCTTGTATCTAGCTGGGTGACGTGCCACTAGAAGCACCTCAGCCACTTCATCTATGAACTAAGCAATGGATGAAATTGATTTAGAAGCCTTTTCAAGATGAGATGTTCATGTTCTGTGATTCCAACAGAAGAGTTCTGCTTTAGAGACAAGCACTTGCTGTCCTGCCTCTCAGTGATCACCTTCCCATCATCATTTTTGTCTCAGTGTGAAATCCTGGTTTTGTAAGTTCTAAGCAATGTGATCTTGGAGCTTACTTTTAACTATTGCATACATCATTTTTGCATCTCTGTCTCCACTATTGGAAAGAGAACTGACATATTACTGCTTAGCTGCCAAGTGTCTATGGAGTGTCTACAGGGTGTTGTATCTAGTAGCCCTGGCCATAGGAGGGAAAAAGATGTTGACTTGCTGATTTTTATGGAGTCATGGTACATTATTATTTAAAACAATCCTAGTGAGTAGATAGATAGATAGGATCTCAGAGGTAGTATTGTCAGCTCTGTTTCCGTCCTTTGGGTCAATGGTTGATTGAAACAGCTGACAAAGGAGAAAATGACTGCTTGCCATCACAATTTTGTGTTCAAGTTTGATCTGAATTAACACATGGGACAAATGCATTGTGTATACAGACTGTGGTTGAAAAATATTGGAAGGATACAGAGGTCAAGTCCATTTAGCACACAAACACTGTTAAAAAATCAAAATGGTCAGTTCCAGTTCACAACAAGTGTAGGGAAAATTTGGAAGTAAGATTTCGTTTCCCTTTAATTTTCTTGGCAGCTCTTTGGCTTGATACGAAGCATAGTCTAATTTGCATACTCATAGAATCACACTAAAATTCCTATCTCCTGATTTACGTTGTGTGAACTAATCTTCATGGAGTCAGTTCATTTTAGGTGTCTCTGCAGCTGCTCAAGAAGATGAAAAATGAGAAAAGGAGAAACAAGACGGTGAAAAAGAGAATGAGCAGAAGGGGAAGAAAGAGGAAAACTTGACCTCAGATTCAAAGCTTGCAGTTTCAATAATAGCCATAGGACTTCTCTGGCAGTCCAGTGGTTAAAACTCCATACTTCCATGGCAGGGGACATGAGTTCAGGGAACTAAGACCCCACATGCCATGTGGTATCACAAAAAAAATTTTTTTAACAAAAATGAATAAATATCACTTGAGCAAACCTCACTACTAAAAATAAAAATAAATAATAGCTAAAATATCAGATTCTTTTGCTCCTCAAGAATAAAACCAGAATTTCCTTAGATAAGAAAAACTTTTATACACACAAATATATGTAAACACAAAATATTTACCTTTCAAGGTACAGTGGTGTTAAATTAAGGTATGTAGACTATTTCTAGATAAGGCTATAAAGAATTACCAAGCTAGTATAATGTTAATAGAATGATTCAATACTCCATCTGTTTTCTACTATCTGTGTGTCTGTGTCTGTTGGTGGATAAATGGAATCTTAAATTTGGTGTGTCAAATAAAAACCAAGCATCTCTTAGTGTTCATAAACTTTTAGAACCCTGGAATGTGTCATCTTGAGGTCAAAGTCGTCATTTTATTATTTATTTTTTTTGAGGCCCTGATGCTAAAAAGACTGAAGGTAAAAGGAGAAGAGGGCAGCAGAAGACAAGATGATTAGATGGGCATCACTGATTCAATGGACATGAATTTGAGCAAACTCCTGGAGATAGTGAAGGACAGAGGAGCCCGACGTACTGCAGTCCATGGGGTCACACAGAGTCAGACAGGACTTAGTGACTGAACAATAGTTGCTTTACAATGTTGTGTTAATTTTTGCCGCACCACGAAGCAAATCAGCTATATGCATGCATATATCCCCTCCCTCCTAGGCCTCCCTCCCACCCCCCGATCCCACCCCTCTGGGTCACCACAGGGCACAGAGCTGAGCTCCCTGTGCTATATAGCAACTTCCTACTAACGACCTGCTTTACACACGGCAGTGCAAAACCATCATTTTAATATTAAAGAACTGATGCCCGGAGAGTTCTGTCTTCAGAGGGGCAGAGACGGCTGGACCTTCAGCAATGGTTCTGCTCCCTTCATACAGCAGAGTTACTGGGAGGGGCAGCACATGTCTTGTGGCCTCTGCATCCAAATGAGACCATGTGATCACATCAACAGAGTGGGTGGGGAAGCCGGAAGTGTCACTCCCAGGCTTTTCAGCACCTAAACCATCTCAGGTTAAGAAGCAGCTGTGCTTTTTCATACCTCCCTTCCCCCATTTCCTGACTAGACCCAGAGGATGCTGAGGCCCTTGAGGGTGATAATTCCACAAGATGGGAAAAACCTACATCGCTGAATCATCAAATGGAAAACATTCCTTATAAACCAAGAATACCCATGCAGAAGAGTTCTGGGAGCAAAAAACTAACTTCATGCTAAACCACTGAAATGTTAGAGATTTTGCTTGTTCCTGTGGCTTAATGTGACCCTAAGTAGCACAGGTCATTAGTATTGGTCAGATTTCCTGATTGTCCACTCAGGATTCGTGCCATTATTCAGACATGCTTGCTGCATCCGTGACGCCCTGTGTTTCTGGATCCAACCTGGATTCCACTCCCAGCCGTATCTTTTTCCTCTTTGTCCCAAGAACATTGTCAGACTCGCAATAAATATTCACTGAACAAAAGATCAACAGTTGCCTCTGCTGTAAAGTGGGAATCGAAACTTTTAAATACCTGAAAATCAAGACACTGGATCATATGATCTTGTGAGTTCTTAATGCTCTGAAATCTGCAAAATTTCTAGCCCCCCAAATCCTCCATATTCTACTGCTTTGTATGTCTTCAGTTTATCCTTAGTTCTGACTTTGTAAAATTTCATTCTTGTGATTTTCTTTTCTGATATCTCTTTATATTTAATATTGCTTAAACTGCCTGGCCCTGGATTGAGATGGGGGCGAACATACTTCTTTTTAGCTTGCTAAGGCACATCAGAGCAGCCAATATTTATTAAGGACTTAATTTAAAAAGCACTCTGCTAAGAGAATTATATGAAGCGGCTCACTTTTTCAACACTCCTATTAGCCCCATTTCATAGGTAAGAAAACATCCTTAGTGAGATTAGGCAATTTTTCCAATGTCACGTAGTTGTAAACAGCAGAACTGGGATAAGAACAGAGGTTTAAGAGCCTAGGTTTCTAATCTCCAGGCTCTGCCACCCAATTACAAGCAACAGAGACAGACTTTGCGTAATCTAAGCCAAAAAAGTAATTTATTAGAAGGATTAAAGATGAGAGCTGACGGGGTGGGGGAAAACTAAAAGGAGTAGGCAGGGCTCAAAGCAGTTCCTTGAATCCAGTTGTCCAGTCATTAGGTCAAGTCTGACTCTTTGTGACCCCACGGACTATAGCTCTCTGCCCTTGGGGATTCTCTAGGCAAGAATACTGGAGTATTGTCCAATACAGGCGGAGGTTGTCATGCCCTCCTCCAGGGGATCTTCCCAACCCTGGGACTGAACCTGCATCTCCTGTGTCTCCTGCATTGCAGGCAGAACCAATGACTTTGAAATGCTAGTTCATGATCAAGCACTCCCTCATCTGCAACAAAATGAGAAAAATAAGTTCAATGAAGTTAATTTTTCATGAAGTTAAATATATTGACATTTAGGGTAGGGTGTTAGTGTCTTTTAAGAATTTGTGGTGACAGAATATGGTGTTGGTTTGGGTGGTTTAATATATTTGTGTATTTTCTAAATGCCAAATCAGAATGCTGTCAGCCTTATGTCAGCCCATCAATTTTTCCAGAAAAGATAGCACAAAGCTAGTTCCAACTTCAAGACTCTTTACATCAATTATATGCATAAGTCCATGGGTATTGATGCACAAAAATGCATTTCTTCTCATGATTTTTATATTCATCCCTTGGAAGCTTCTAACAGCCAATGTTCCAGGATTACTGGGAAGAGATAATTGTCTTAGTAATTTGTAAAGTGGGGAATAAAGGAAAGAAGAAGGGAAATAGGGAGAGAAAGAAGAAATGAGGAAAAGAAGGGAGAAAGAGAGAGAAGGATGGAGACTTCAGCTTTATCCAATTGGTCCTAAAAGGTTGTTTTTCTCCCTTTGAGTTGTAAATCTACTCCAGAAAAATAGATACATGATAGATACATAAACAGGTAGATATAGAGACAGGGAAGTAGACAGATAGACGGGTAGATAGATAATAAATAAACAATGGATAAATTGATGGATAGATAATGAATATATGGTTAAATGATGGCTAGAGAGATAGATGAATAGATGGATGGATGGATGGATAGATGATGGATAAATAGATAATGGATCGACGGGTGAATAGGTAGCTAATGAATAGATGGATGGATAGAAGATAGTGTTCACCGAAATAAAATGCACAGCCTAAAAGATGAGAATTATGTTTTATTTGGTAGACTTGCTGAGGACTTAAGCCCAGAAGGCAGCTTCTCAGATAACTCTGAGAGTCTGCTCCAAAGAGGTAAGGGGGAGAGCCAGGATATATAAGAGGTTTTGCAAATAAGAAAAAAGAAAAGAAAAACAGTAGTTGGAACATCAAAAGATTCGTGTTAATTCAAGAAAAGCAGATATCTCTAGTTAATGAATTTGCTTCTTATCTATGCTGGGAAAATGCAAGAGTTTGGGCTTACTGAAATCATTCCTTTGATATGCACGTTCCCTATCTAGGGCCAGTATCCTGCTCTTCTCTACCCCAAATTGCCTCAGCATGCACAGTGGAGGGGGGGCGGTGGCTGCAGTGGTTGATGACTTGATGGCCACAGCATCCTTTGTTTACTGCAGGCAGCTTCTTCATTCCCCAAAAATAGATAGATATATTTTTAAGGCTTCAGGCACAAAGATGCTCTAGCCAGATGTTCTTTGCTCTTACTAAACAGATCAGAAGAGAGCAAATAATCCACATAACCAACCTGTTATGCTGAGGTAGGTTAAATTGCAACAGAACTCCTCTGCAGAATTGTAGAGAGCAATTTAAATAATGTATTAAGGTCATACAGCAACATTTTTAAAAAGATGTCTATAATTTTATATTTTTAAAAGCAGTCTACAGAACTGAGCAAACAGTATGGTTAAGGTATCGTATTTTTTCCAAATGTCTTTTACACTGTCCTGATATCCTCTTACATACATACATACATACTGATGTACGTGTTTGTGTGTAGTGCATGCGTTTTTTTTTCCCACCAGGATCCAATCAAGGTCATTGAGTTTGGAGGCTGCTGAAGTCAAGAGCTCAGGTTCCTCTTCATTGTGCTCAGTGCCTTCCCTTCCTTTCTCATTTAAACATCAGTTGGGACCTGGGGATGTCAAGATTCTTGCTGTGAAGGGGAGGAGGATGGTCTCCATTGCCTGGAGATTCCAGGCCCATCTATCATCCAAGACAGAGCCATTCCCATTCCTGAGAGAGAGAAGCCTTGCAGAGCAAGCAACTAATGGCCAACTAATCAACTGTCTTAAAGATTACCATTCAGACTACAGACAAATTGATCCAGCCAACTCTGTGCAGTCAACTGCCTGAAATTCTCCTCAACCAAGAACATTTGGTTTGCTCAGATGCCCTGTCATGTTAGAAAGTGACTCATTTGCTCTCTGCTTCACTCTGTGATGCATAGACCCAGATGCTGTGGGTTTTCATTAGACTTAAGATTTAACATGAGTGAAAGTGAAAGTGGAGAGTGAAAAAGTTGGCTTGAAGCTCAACATTCAGAAAACAAAGATCATGGCATCCGGTCCCATCACTTCATGGGAAATAGATGGGGAAACAGTGGAAACAGTGGCAGACTTTATTTTGGGGGGCTCCAAAATCACTGCAGATGGTGATTGCAGCCATGACATTAAAAGACACTTACTCCTTGGAAGAAAAGTTATGACCAACCTAGATAGCATATTGAAAAGCAGAGACATTACTTTGCCAACAAAGGTCCGTCTAGTCAAGGCTATGGTTTTTCCAGTGGTCATGTATGGATGTGAGAGTTGGACTGTGAAGAAAGCTGAGCATCAAAGAATTGATGCTTTTGAACTGTGGTGTTGGAGAAGACTCTTGAGAGTCCCTTGGACTGCAAGGAGATCCAACCAGTCCATTCTGAAGGAGATCAGCCCTGGGATTTCTTTGGAAGGAATGATGCTAAAGCTGAAACTCCAGTACTTTGGCCACCTCATGCAAAGAGTTGACTCATTGGACAAGACTCTGATGCTGGGAGGGATTGGGGCCAGGAGGAGAAGGGGTAGACAGAGGATGAGATGGCTGGATGGCATCACTGACTCGATGGACATGAGTCTGAGTGAACTCTGGGAGTTGGTGATGGAGAGGGAGGCCTGGCATGCTGCGATTCATGGGGTCACAAAGAGTCAGACATGACTGAGTGACTGAACTGAACTGAACTGAAAAACTTGGCCTAACTTTCTAATGGTACAACTAACTTTTAATTAACATGGGGGGGGAAAGGAAAGGAAAAATCTGTATCATCTATCCATCCATATATCAGTTGCCATGTAGTTGTTGTAGCTTATTTTTTTATTGCATTGAAAACTCCCAAGATATATTTTGAGATTATTTACCCTCTTTTATAATTAGACTTATCAGGACCAGCATCTTTTCACAAGATAATGTTCTTTTAAAAAATCATTTTAAAGATTTCTGCCTTTGTGAAACCTATAATTCTAACGTTTATGTTGCCATGTTATGCTACTAAATTCATTTTAGATGAAAAAAATTCTTTGACTCTTAGTCCAGAGTCACTCAAAACAGGCTATAAGAATTTTTGAGGCTATAAAGACATATCTACTTTTTTATGATGAAAACTTAGTAGGAACAAGGCTCTATACTGTAAAGCAAAGGCCCTGACACTTACAAGTAACCAGCTGTAAGGGGTCAAATGGTGCTTACCACTCCCCAAAAAAGATATGTTCCTATTCTAACCTTTGAAATCCATGAATATGAACCTATCTGAAAAAAGGGCCTTTGCAGATGTGCTTACTAAGAATATCAAGATGAGATCATTGTGGGCTATATGGATGGGTCTTCTATCCAATGACAAGTGTCCTCATAAGAGACACACAGAGAAAACATGGGAGAAACAGAAGAGAAAGGCAGAGTTTTGCAATCAGTAGATAAGCTATGACAAACCTTGAAAGCATATTAAAAAGTAGAGACATCACTTTGCTGACAAAGGTCCATATAATCAAAGCTATGGTTTTTCCAGTAGTCATGTATGGATGAGAAAGCTGGATCATAAAGAAGCCTGAATGCTGAAGAATTGGTGCTTCCAAACTGATGTTGGAGAAAACTCTTGGAAGTCCTCTGGACAGCAAAGAAATCAAACCACTCAATCCTAAAGGAAATAAATCCTGAATATTCACTGGAAGGATTGATGCTGAAGCTGAAGCTGAAGCTCGAGTTTCAATACTTGGGCCACCTGATACTAAGAGCCAATTCATTGGAAAAGACTCTATTCCTGAGAAAGATTGAGAGCAAGAGAAGGGGGTGACAGAGGATGAGATGGTTGGATTGCATCACTGACTCAATGGACATGAGTTTGAGCAAACTTCAGGAGATAGATGGTGAAGGACAAGGAAGCCTGGTGTGTTGCAGTCCATGGGTTCACAAAGAGTCGGACATGACTTAGCTACTGAACAACAACAAGCCAAGGACACCTTAAGCATCCAGAAGCTGGAAGAGCCAAGGACCAATTCTCCCCTAGAGCCTTCAGGATCAAGTGACCCACCTGACTCCTTGACTTTGGGCTTCTGGCCTCCAGAACTGTGATGATGAAATGAATTTATATTGTCTTAAGTCATCCAGTTTATGGTAATTGATCACAGCCAGCCTAGGAAACTATTAATAACACACCATCTGTGTGATCTTGAATGTGGTACTTGAACTGGCTGGAGCCACTTTTCCTCCATCTATTAGATGAGGAAAGGCACACCTACCTATAGGGTTTTAGTGGGAGTTAAACCTAAAATAACATAGAAACCTGGTACTTAGTGGGTGCTCAATAACAGTAGTTGTAGTTATCACATTGTTGTTACTAATGCTATGAATTTCACAAAAAATTGAATCAAAGCAATAATCAGGGACTTTATTTCCTGTCCCCAAAATATGTGATGAAAGACTGGCCTGCTTTTAATGCAAGGTTTAAACTATTGAAAGCTTACATTCAGGGATTTTTTTTTTTCCAGTGGCCTCACCCTACCCTTAGATAATGATAAATGCTAAGCTGAGTAAATATTAAACTAAAGAAGCGGTCAAAGAAACAGGTATAATTAAGCTGGTGTTACAGTCTATTAACCCCCTTTATAGGAAGAAAACAATGGTCTTTCTAAAATAGAAACCCAACTTGAACCATGGGCTGGAAAATCTCATGAGTGTGTAGTCTAATTGGATTAGCCAGTCATGTTTCTCCTCTCCATAAGCTCTGTGGACTCCCCATTTCAGAAAGAAGCTCCATCTCTCTTTTTGCCTTGCTCACGTGTCCTCTCAAAGCATTCATTCATTCATTCATCTTGTCATCGCTATTGTTACCCTCCCTCAATTATGATCATTCATCTTCATTTCCCTCACTTCCATCACCACCATCCTAGTCCAGGCTGCAGGAATGCTTTCCTGGATGACAGCTGCTGTCTCATGGACCTTAGTTTTCCCACCTGGGCATCTCTGTAAACTGTTTGCATGAAGCAGCGAGAGTGAGTAACAAAAAACACAAATTATTCCATGCTGACACACAGCAATGGCTTCTCATCTCACTCGGAGCAAAATCCAAGTATCTTGCCCTGAACTCTGCAAGCCTAACATGACCCAGGTCCACTTCCCACCTCTCTTACTAGTCTGGGTCCCTCCAGCTTCCTTGGTCCGCAAATACTCCAAGCTTATTCTTTCCCTCAAGACTTCCCAAGTCTTCCTCCTTCCAATGGTCTCTATGCCAGTCCCTTCCTTCCTTATGGCTGGCCCCTCTAGACCCTCAGGTCTCACTCCCATGTCACCTCTCCAGAAAGGCTATCTTTGACCATCCACCACTTTCAATCCCATTACCTTGTTTAATTTTCTCCTTAGTGGTTACTACCATCTGAATCAGAGTGTTTGTTAATTTTCTCAGTTAGTTTCTGCCTGTTTCCATCTACTGAACATAAACTTCTTGAGAGTAGGAACTTTGTTCACCTCATTCAGGCTGTGTCCCCACTGCCTAGAATGGCACTTGGCTCATCCAAAGTGACCACAAATATCAACTGAATATTCAACAAGAACTGACCCATAACAGTACTAACGGTTTCCCTCGACACAGGGAATATTTGTTAGGGTCTAGAGATGGACCGAGGAGCCTAGTGGGCTACAGTCCATACAGTCACAGAGTCGGACACAGCTGAAGTAACTTAGCACGGAGATAGTTGGTACTGTCACAGCTGAGGTGTGTACTGTTGGCATCTTGCTAGTAAGTAGAGACCAGGGATGCTGTCACACATACTGCAATGCACAGGAGGGTTCCTGCAGCGACGAACGGTCCAATCTAAAGTGTCAAGAGTGTCAGGATTGAGAAAGCCTGACTCTTAGCCCACAAGTTTCCTACCAAATGTGGTACAAAGTGCCGAGTATCAGTGCTTGATGCAGAAGATTTTAGGAGGGGGAAAACAGTAACCACAGTGTGTGATGACTGATTTATTAAGGGTAGGCCCATAGTGTATGGAGTCTTAGAAATGGCATATAAGCCAGCCAGAAAGAGTTCAGAAATTATGGTGGGAGTGGGCAGAAGGGGAGGAAACAACCAGCTTTTCCCATTCTACCAGTTTTCCCTAAACGTCCAGACCATGTCCACATACCACCTGTTCTATGATATAGACAATATTTTTCTCTAAATCCACTCAGTTTTGAACTAAATACCTGCAAGATGTTGATCTCTCTAGTTTTATGTCATTGTCATTCTCCTATTAACTCATTTTTAAAGAGTTTTATTGAGATGTAATTTATGTATCATACAATCCACCCATGTAAAGTATCCAGCAAAGTGGTTTTTTACCAGCAAGAAGCAGAGTCACAGGTATAGAGAACAAATTAGTGGTCACCAGTGGGGACAGGGAAGTGGGGAGAGGTGATATTGAGATGGGAAAAGGGGGATTATTACAGGATTTTATGAAATTATGTGTGTGAAACTTCTGAATATTGAAAAATACGAAATTTAAAGAATACTTCGTTCAATAAAAAATGAGCAAAATTCAATTTTGCTAACTCCAGTGAGAAAAAAAAAAAGGAAACCAAAATGTTTTCAATGTGTTCACAGAACATGCAGCCATGACCACAGGCAAATTGAGGACATTTTAATCGAGACCAACTCCGTTTTGGGCTTCCCGGGTAATTCAGTGGTAAAGAATCCACCTGCCAGTGCAAGAGACCTAGGTTAGACCCCTGGGTGGGGAAGATCCCCTGGAGAAGGAAATGGCAACACACTCCAGTATTCGTGCCTGGGAAATCCCGTGGGCAGAGGGGGCTGGTGGGCTACAGTCCATGGGGTCATGAGTGTCAGACACAACTTAGCAACTAAGCAACAACAACAAACATCCTTTTGAAAATGCTCATGTGCCTGCCTCCTGTGGGCCTCTTGCTGACTGACAGTGATAGAAAGTCCTGCCCTTTTGGAGACATCGTGCAGCATCCAGTCTCTGAGCCAGGCAGGTGTGATCAGGCATCTCCTGATGCACTTGGCCTATGGTTGGCACAGACAGGAATGAGTCAGAAAGGGCTAAGTCCTAAGAAGCAACACGATAGGGCTTCATGGTTTGTGGAGAAGCCTGAGGTCAGGAAAGGCACCAAGAGCACAGTCTTTTCATTTGAGGTCTTGCCTGCACAGATCATAGTGAGAAAGCCTTGGAAGCATCAAAGATTGGGACCCAAGGGTGAGAGCAGGGGTCAGCAACAGCAGGAAATGCTTATAGCGACAGGGAGGAGCGGCCAAGCAGGCCAGCCCAGCCAGTCTGCTCAGGCCCATAACCTGGCCAGCCACCCAGAGTCAAGGGTCCACCCAGGTCCTCTGACTGCACTTCCTTCTTCCCCTTATTCTGCAGCAAGGGGGCAGGTAGGGGATGATGTTGCGTTCCCAGAAGACCCAAGCCCTCACTGCCTCCCTCCTGTTCACCCCTGCAGGTCCCAGAAGATCTGTTTACAAGGACCCTGACAGCTCCACTCAGACAACCAAAAACTTTACAAGACAAAAATAGCACACTCAGCTTTGAGATATGAAAATACTGATAGGATGGCACAATTTCTGCACTGGCATCCTTGTCTGCTGAGAGATCAAGCCCTCTCAGGGTTGCAGGAGGCAGCTTATGTGATAAGCATCACATAAACACGGAGCTGGCATGTGAAGCTTTCTTTTCTGTTCTGACACCAGACAGTCTGTTGCCATGGAAATTGTTTCGTCACCTTGCAAATGCAGTCTTCCTTCCAGAAGTACAGAACAACCAAGCATGTCTGCATGGTTGGGAACTGAACTTGGTGAAGCGTTGTCCATCTCTCCTGTATAGAGCATACCACGTTAATCTCTCATTTTGAGCCTTTTGACCTCATGATCAAGGATTTCATTACATTAATAAAGATATTTTTTAAAAAAGAGTAGTTTCTTCTTTGCTGACAAAAGCATCCCCATCAGTCACTTCCTCCCAGCCATCAGAAAGATTCCTGGTACCTCACTGATCTCAAAAAACCCAGTACCAACTAAGGGTCTAACTAGCCTACTTCTGAGTCTTGGGAAGGATGCTGTTGGAATGATACAGAGCTATTTGGCTTCTAAGAAGACATTTAGTCATCTCCTGAAAAGATGCCTTCAATACAAATCAGGCAAGACTGGGAGGTGGGGTGGAATGAATTGGGAGATCAGGATTGACACATAGACATTATTGATGCGCCCATGCCTAGTGGCTCAGTCATGTTTGACTCTTTGAGAGCTCATGGGACTGTAGCCTGCCAGGCTCCTCTGTCCATGGGATTTTTTTCCATAGAATACACTAATGATACTATATATAAAATAGATAACTAATGAGAACCCACTGTGTAGTTTATGGAACTCTACTCAGTGTTCAGTGCTGACCTAAATAGAAAGGAAATCCAAAAAAAGGGGGAATATATGTCTACATATAGCCGATTCATTTTGCTGTACAGTAGAAATTAACACAACATTGTAAAGCAACTATACTCACTAAAACTCAATTTTAAAATATCAGACCAGACTGTCAATTTCCAGGCAATGTTCAAAGTGTCATAAAGCTGATCTCAGCTCACCACTTGTTTCTACACAAAAGTAACAAACTTTGTGAACCTTCTTTCCAGTAACAAAATGCTATCTGTATGTTTCCTGATTAGGTCTCATAAGATGGCTGAGGACGATAACGCTGCTGCTAGTATCACTTAGGTTTCCCCCACGGCTCAGAGGTTAAAAATCCGCCTGCTTTGCAGGAGACACAGGAGATGTAGGTTCAATCCTTGGGTCGGGAAGTTCTCCTGGAAGAGGAAATGAAAACCCACTTCACTATTCTTTCCAGAAAAATCCCACAGACAGAGGAGCCTGGCAGGGTAAAGTCCATGGGGTCCCAAAGAGTTGGACACGATTGAGCACACGCACAGGCACCGCTTACCCAGTGAGTCTGGAAAAGTCAAACCGGTGTCTTTTGATTCCAAATCCCCTGCTCAGAGCATAGTACATACCCTCAGGAAATGACAGTTCCTGGCAGAATAGGATCAGTGCAGAGAACATTACAGCCAGGTTGTTTGGGGTTATAAATGAGGCGAGGAGATCCTATTTTAGGAGAAATGAGGGCGACTTCAGTAGAGGAAGCAATGTTTGATGAATCAGAGGTTTGAAAGTGGAAATCAGGAGGAGATTCTTAGTCACAAGGAATATTTATAGGTTTCCCCAAGGCTGGCTTCTCTGATATGGAATGAGTAAAAAGTTGGTCTTACAGGGTGCTCAGGGCCGGTGCACTGGGGTGACCCCAAGGGACGGGATGGGGAGGGAGGTGGGACAGAGTTCAGGATGGGGGACACATGTACACCCATGCCTGATTCATGTCAATGTATGGCAAAAACCACTACACTATTGTAATTAGCTTCCAATTAAAATAAATAAATGAATTAAAAAAAAAGAAGATGCTGAGATGTCACTCCTAGGAAGAGATAAAGAGGTTATGACACAGTTAGACCATAGAAGACCTAAACAGCATAGTCAATAAGGTATATTTTGGGGTACATTATACTGTAATTTACACTCTTATTAAAAATAATTGTCTTAACAGCCTTCTATGTTCTTGATTCCCATGCTTTTCATTTATGTTTTGAGGATTAAATGGGTTAATCCAATAAAGCACTTAGTACTGTACCCAATGTGAAATAAGTGTTAAAATGTCATCTATAGGATGAATCTTTGGTCCTGATAAACATATTGATGATCACTGAATATTTTCCCATGCTTGTCCATAGTTATTTCTTAAGAGGGAAAAAAAAAAAAAAGAAAACCTGGTTAGGAAAGAAATGAGTGGCCATGTATCTGTTTCACCCAGATTTTATGTGGTTGGTGCCTTCCTGATTGGCTGGAGAATGCACTTTGAAAGGTCAAGACAATGACAGTAAATTTGCACAATCTATATAGATAGTAGGCCTTGGCTCCTCCCACCACAGACAGATGCAAGGGCAAAAGCTTGTAAGCTGTCGCAAAGCCCATGCATGTTACTACCTTTAGCTCTCGTCAATAACAAGGGCTTCAGTGCTCGTAGTATTGCTTTCATGCATGCTCAGTTGCTTCAGTTGTGTCCAACTCTTTGTGACCCTATGGACTGTAGTCCACCATGCTTCTCTGTCCATTGGGATTCTCCAGGCAAGAATACTGGAGTGGGTTGCCATGCCCTCCTCCAGGGGATCTTCCTGACCTAGGGATTGGATCTCCTGCATTATAGGCAGATTCTTTACCCACTGAGCCACCTGGGAAGCCCATATGATTGCTTTAGTATAGAACAAACTCACACTTAGGGAATTCTGAGGACCTGACTTGTCTCCAAGATGGAAATTCTGTTCTGGTTTGCAAGGGGCTGGGGAGGGGGCACGGCGCTTTGTGCCTTATGACCAAGTATCACACTGATGTGCTTTTACCATCACCTTTACAATGCAATGAAAATGGAAGAGCAAAGTGACTGACACACACACAATTAATGCTAACCAGCACATGTTAACACAGTCACAGATAAAGGGCCTTGAGCAACACACATCAATGCTTGGTTTGGTCACTTGTCCAACACCTGGACACCTCTGTCCCAGAAGCCTGTGGAGAACATTTTCTCAACAGTTTCAGTCTGTAAAGAGGTTGCACTTCAGGGGGTATTGATTTTTCTATAGTATATAGAGTTCTCCAGAAGCTTGCTAATGGGATTCAGATGAATTCCCTTGGGGCATGAAACAAGGTCTTCATGATCTGGTTTCCTCTTGGATCTAGCAGAACAGAAGCATCATGGCAGTAGGACTTCTCATGAAAGTCTTGCCAACATCACCTAGTAATAGCTAACAGTGAAGAAGAAGCATTCCCACCTCAAGGGTAGGGAGTCACTATGACAGATTTCACCTTCATAGAGGAGACACTGACTCTTTGCAAATAATGGAACTCGTTCGCAGTCTAGTGTAAAGCTTAAGTTCTCAGATTCTGAGACCAGATGGCTCTGGTTCAAATGCTGGATCTGTAACTTAATTACTGTGTGACTTTGGGCAGATCACTCACCCTCTCTGTGCTCCATCTTCTTCATCTACAGAAAAAGCTGATACCAAAAATTAAATAAATTCAATACAGCACTCATTACTAAGAGAAATAAGCACTAAAAATCCAATCTATTATTATTCAAGCTCTGTTGAGAAACTTAGGGGATTAGCTAATATATTCTAAGGCATTTCTATCACACAGGAAGATGCAGTTACATATATTTGTTTGGTTTTCTTTTAACATGAAGGAATAAGCACCACTTACACAGGAAATTCACTGTTTAGCTAAATAAACAAATAATAATTAGTGCATACTTAACACATGCCAAGCGTAGAGCAGAGGAAAAACAAAAATAAAAATATTTCTGCTCTTGTGGAGCTTATAGATCTGGAAGGAAACATGGAAGAATAAAGATAAATAAGGAAAATGGGCAGCAAGTTAGATAGTATTAAGGGTTAGAGAAGAAAGACAATGCAGGGGAAGGTGGTAGGAGAGCTCCTGCATTTACTCAACCAACTCTGCTAAACCCCTGTAGAAAGTCAGGCCTATTCTGGCCTTTGAAACAGAAATACACGTCCCAGTTCGGTGAAATAAATACAATAATATGAAAACTGTACACAGATCCTGTTTGTAGGATGGGACCAACTGTGGTTGAATCATCTGAGGTTGTACCTAGAAACCTCTGCATATCGACACCCGGCCATCCTTAGCCTGTCACAGCTGCATATCTCTGTAGAGACAGTGCCCTTTTCAGATCTTTGTGTTGCTTTGGAATTACCTCTTACCCATTCCATAGAGTTAAACAGAAACCCTATATTACTGAAGGCAGCACAGCTGTTTCACCTGTGTTAATTCTGCCTACAGTGGTCCAGTCTCTGTATTTGCCTCTTGCAAGTCCTGTGGTCCAGTGCTGTCTGGTCCAAGTGATCGTCTGAAATGCTGAATTATTCATTAACTCTCCCCTAGAGCCTAGGGTAGGGACTAGGGGTGGTGGGTTGAGGAGACTGGAGTAAGGATGTCAGCAGCTACAAAGTCTAATTTTTTTAAGGGATGAAAATAGGTATAAGGCAGTAAAGATTAACATCTGAAATCTGTGGTCTGTCATTTGTTCAGAAAACATTAACTGAGTAACTACCATGTGCCTGGCATTTTGCACAGGCGCTGGGTATGCAACAGTGAAAAGATGGAGGTGTTGCCTATCTTCCCTGAGCTTCCAGACTAAGGCAAGATTGAACGCACACTGTCACAACAATATTTAACATCTGAATAGATTTAACATTTTCGAAAGCCCTCCTTTGGTCCTCAGATGACCGTAAGAAAATAAATATTATCATCTTCATTTTAAATGAAGTAACTGAGATTCAAAGACTATGCAAGGAAAGTCAGAAGGTAAGGAGACCATTTAAGACATCATTCTAATGGGAAATTGAAAGCTCCCATTATTCTTATGGTAAGAAGAGTAACCTCCCAGCTCCTCCGGAACTGAGGCAACGTGGTACTTTAAAAACCAGGCAAAAGCAACAATTTAGCCCATACATAACTTCAATATAAAAACAAAACATTTTTCAGGGGGGTTGGCGCAGGCGTATGGGGGAGTGTGAAAAGTAGAGAGCCTGTACAACTTCCCCAAGGGTAAGCCTCCCCCACACTACAGGGGCAAGGGCAGGCATGCTGCTGCTGCTGCTGCTAAGTCGCTTCAGTCGTGTCCGACTCTGTGCGACCCCATAGACGGCAGCCCACCAGGCTCCCCCGTCCCTGGGATTCTGCAGGCAAGAACACTGGAGTGGGTTGCCATTTCCTTCTCCAATGCATGAAAGTGAAAAGTGAAAGTGAAGTCTCTCAGTCATGCCAGACTCTTAGTGACCCCATGGACTGCAGCCCATGAAGCTCCTCCGTCCATGGGATTTTCCAGGCAAGAGTACTAGAGTGGGGTGCCATTGCCTTCTCCGTGGGCAGGCATAGAGGACCCTAATTCCCAATCACTAACTTTGGCATTACTTCCCAGGGGACAAGATCTAGGGGTGACATGAGCTTCATCCCCTGCCAATTTGAGACACAGAGAGTTAGTCACTCAGTTGCATCTGACTCTTTGCGATCCCATGGACTATAGCCCACCAGGCTGTCTATGGAATTCTCCAGGGAAGAATTCTGGAGTGAGTAGCCATTTCCTTTTCTAGGGGATCTTCCTGACCCAGGGATCAAACCCAAGTCTCCTGCATTGCAGGTGAATTCTTTACCATCTGAGCCACTAGGGGTCAGAGGGCAAGTGGCGGTATACCTGGATGTATTGAGTTTCTGTTACTTAACCACCACTGGGCCCTGTAGGCATGTCAAAGGATGTTTTCATTGTCATTTGCAGAAAAGGAAGATCCTGAGTCAAGGAACGTGGAGCCTCTGACCACAGATAGAGCTCAGAGGAAGGGAGAAGCCAAGGTGCCAGGAACATTCCCCAAAGTGCTTCATTCTCGCAGAAGCTCAGAGCTAATTAGTCAACATGTTTTTAATGGAGCCAAATACCATCAAAGGAACAAGCTTTTCCTCTCAAGGTTACATCCATCAATTGTTCCCATGTAATGACAATAGAGGGCATGAATCTCCAAGGAATTCAGTTTTGAGTAGAAATGGGGAGGTGGGGATAGGGGAAGTGGCATTTGGATTTGTCTATAGCTCCAATTTCTTTTCATGAATATTTCATTTAGATCCTGTATTAATCATTAACTAGACTGTCTCTGACTCCCCTGCACTCACTCTGTCACTCAAGCATCCTTTACTGTCTCCCATCATCTTTCTCTCCCTCTTCTCTGCTTTTTCTCCATCCATTCTTTATGCCACATCTTTGACTTTCTTTCTGGGTTTCTTTCTCTCTATCACAAGCACACGCGTGCGTGCACGCACACACACACACACACCCCTTTCTCTCCTGCTCCACCACCTCATCTCACCTTTTGAAATATATCTAAATGTATTATAAAAGATGCAGAAGGTGGGAAGAGAATGCCCCACTTCCAGAAAGCCGGGAGCCAGAAAATTTCACTCTAAGAAGATGCTCATATGTGCAGCAGGGTTCAGAGCCTGAAGGTTGCAAAGTGTTCCAATCATTAATAACCCAGTGGGCGACCCATACCATAACCCAGCACAGACTCCCAATTTATTTTGCAGGAGAGGACTATTCACTCAGGCACAACAATTCCACTGAGGACCAAAGTGTCCTCAAACTCTCTGTTCCCTTGGCTAAAGGGAGTCTGCCTTTCCCATAACAAATCATGTCAATTTGTTTGAGAGAACTGATAAAGATCAGGAGGTGAGAGAGCAGGAAGACAAGACAGAACCTTAGGGTTTTATGACTTTTCTTTTAAAAAAAATGTAGGAAGGGAAAACTGTTGGTGCCTTTGCATACAGATTCATCTGATTGTCTCCAACTTTATCTTCTGCTTCATTTTCTTCCACCCCTGACCCAAACGTTCTCCTAGCTCAAGCTAAGCCTCTGTGTTCAAATAATATTAACTGATCAGAATTTTCTTCCTCTTCTATTTCACCAAACTAAGGTATATGTGAAATAGTTTTCCCAGAAATGTTAACAAGCATTGGTTCTGAGTGATAAGACTGGAAATTAGTTCAATTTTCTTTTTTATAGTTCTGCCACAAATGTTTCACAATGAGCATGCATTACTGTTTCAATGGTGTGATAAAAACTTAAAAGTCAGCAAAACTCCTCTATGCTCACTGTGTCTAACCCACCTTCTCCACCAGAATCTCTGGTGACTCCCCGTCACGTTAACGTCTGCCTGCTCAGAATTAGCAGCATTTTTTTGTCTTCATAGCATTCACTTTAGTCTTTAATTGGAGACTTCTATGCCTATTTTCTCATTTAAACTTCTTGTCAACCCTGTCAACAAAGGTGATTGCTCCCATTTGACAGATGAGAAAAATGAGGCTGAGAGAGATGAGTGATTTTCTGGTATTCACATATTTAGTGCCAGAGTCATCTCTGGCAACATCTCTTCCAGACTTTGTTGATAGTTGACAGAGTGGCCACAGGATTTTTCTTAATGGTTCTGCTGATCCTCAAAGGTGGGCTCCTTATTTTTCAGGGTCAGACATTAGACAGCTCTGAATATGCTGAACATAGTCACAAGACAAAACTCTCTGGACTCACCACTCTCTTTAGCCCCTTCTACCTCTGAAACGAATGGCCCCTAGAATGAGTGCCAGGCACCAGTGACACCCAACCAGTCTAGCAGTGCACACAGGCCTTCTGCCAGGAGTTCACCTTTCTTAGCTGCCCACAGCCTGGGACCTCCAATTACAGGGTCCCCTGCTGCATTGTCCTTGCCCAACATCAGTAATTACCACGTCACTGCCATCTCCACAGCCGCAGGAAACTTAATTTGCATCTTTTAGGTCTTCATATGATTTTTCTGGGCTGTTTCTCATGCAACTCCTAAGAGGAGGGCATTTGCTTGGCATGCTCAGAGCTACACTAATAACAGGGGGTCAGGCTGGGGGTGGGTGTCGCGTTTATAGCCCAGGACAGCTGCGTGTCTGTGAGTTGCAGCTTCTCCCTAGGGTTGGGCAGGTAGGGGACAGGAACTCACAGGAGGGTAGGAAAGGGGGCCCTTTTCATGTGAATGGTGCTCACCTCTGTGGTTTCGTGGTTTTGTGAAGACATAAGAAAAAGATCTATGAACCTTAGATCAAGTCCTGGCACCCTGAGATGTCAGGGCATTGGTTTGTTAACGTTGGGGTGGCCAAAAAGTTAGCTTGGATTTTTCCATAGCATCTTATGGCAAAACCTGATGCATTTACTCATCGAAAGGAAAGGAGGATGTCACAGAGCGCCAGGCTACACAGCAGCTTCCCGCCACGTACCTGTTTTACACACGATAGCAAATATATGTCAATGGTACTCTCTCAACTCATCCCAGCCTGCCCTTCTCCCACTGTGTTCATCAGACCGTTTTCTGTCTGAGTCTGCATTTCTCCTCTGTAAATAGGTTCATCAGTACTATTTTTCTAGGTTCTATATATATATATGAGTTAATATACATTTTTTTTTTCTTTTCACTCTATATAACAGGCTCTAGCTTCATCCACTTCACTACAGCTAAGGGAGGCTCAAGAAGGAGGGGATATATTGTATTATAAAGCTTTTATCTTGCATCTTGTATATATTGTATTGTAAAGCATTTATTGGATTGTAAAGCATTTATCATTGTAAAGCAATTATCTTCCCATTTAAAATATAAAAGGAAGAGAGGAGGAAAGAGAGATGTTGTCACAAGCCTTTAGGATCAACCCAAACTCCAAGCAAGACATCAGAACTTCTACGATCTACACTCCACCAACACCAGCATCATCTTCTCCTTTCCTGGTTCTCAGTACTTTTCTTAATGCATGTCCTACTCCCCACTCAGGCTGGGCTAACAGCAGTTGCCTGAACAGGCTGCAATCTCTCAAGACCCCTTGTATTTGCACCTGCTCTTTTCCCATCATTTTTGCTTGCTAAATTCTACCCATTCTGTACCACTCACTTGGATGACACCTCCTCCAGGAAGCCTCCTTTACCCTCCCCAGTAAGTCTAGTCTGGACTAGTGATCTCTCCTTTGTGTTCTCCCAGTATGCAGGCTCACCTCCATCACTGCATGTCATCACTGCACCTATTGTGATACAGTGCGAGTTTCAATTTCAGTTACCTCCATTCCAATTGATTGTCATCTATTTGAGTGGGGGTAGTTATATCTTTTATCCCTTCAAATCTAGTCTACTCGGTGGAATATGGCAGCCTTAATTTGAAGTCAAGTTTCTAAGGGGAGGTCTTTAAGTGTTTTCCATAACATCAGGCTTCACCCCTGATAAGAAGCCTGGGCAGTCATTACTGGAGATAAGATGAGAAGGGTAAACAGATGTTTCACTGGCAGATCAGAGCACAGTAGGACTGTCTCAACAAAGGCCAGAGCACATGCCAAGACCTTTGACCAGGAGACGAGTCTCAGGTCTGATGTGAAGGAGACTGGGAGTGTAAATAGGATGAACCATGGAGCCCAGAGCTACAGCACAGAGAAAATGGTCTTTTTCACAGTTGATTCCCTAGTGTCCTGGTGATGCCTAGTACTTGGCAGGCACTTGATAAATATGTGCTGTAGTAATCAGCCAAGAGACATAACCATTGAGGTCCTTAGTATCTATTTGACTCCTGGATTAAATCAACAGTAATCATAAATAAATCCCTTTTTCCTTTTCTTTTTTTTTTAATTCTTCATTCCATGCCATTGAGTTTTGGAGAGAATTTAAAGCAGAAATGAGTCAGGAATGGGCAGGGCTGATGGGAAGAGCATCCTTCTCTACCTCTCTGCTGATACTCCTCTCCTGTTCTGAAGCCCTGCGGTTCAGCAGCTCCCAAAGAGTTAACTCCTGGCAGATTGCCAAATCTGCATGCAGACTTGAGGCTGGCAGCTTCCGCTTTCTCCACCTATGAATCAATCACAGGAGAGATTTCTGGAACCCTTACTCTAAGTTTTCCTTTGATCACTATTCTGTCCCAGTTATAAACCCATTCTCTGTCCTGCCCCAGCAGCAGGGGAGACAAGCTGTGTGTTAGCGGACTGACTGTAGATTCCTTGAAAGAGGCCACCTGCTGATACTTTCACTTGCAGGACTTCAAAGGGGAGCCCCGTACTGCTAAGCACCATGGGAAGGAAATGCTGGAAACAGAGGCAAACTCTACCTAGTGAGGCCTAGCAGTGTTCACGGGGCTTACCTTCTAGCAGAGCCATTCCCTAAGGAGCCACAGTGATGACAAGTATTGGATAGTGGGAGCGGGGGATGCTATGAGCAGAAGTAGAATATTAACCAGTGCCGCTGGTCTAGAGGTTTCTCTCCTGTGGGTCTCAATATCCTTACCCATACAGATTAATGACCTTTTAAGTACCTTCAGTTTGGAAGAGATATATTTATTCCTGGGGAAATGGATGGATAGATAGATAGATAGACTTTAAAAAACCCAGAAAGCTAAATTATATAAAGAGAGATGATAGATGATAACAAAGATGATGATAGAGATATATGGATGATAGATAGATCAGATCAGATCAGATCAGTCGCTCAGTCATGTCCAACTCTTTGCGACCCCATGAATCGCAGCACGCCAGGCCTCCCTGTCCATCACCAACTCCCGGAGTTCACTCAGACTCACGTCCATTGAGTCAGTGATGCCATCCAGCCATCTCATCCTCTGTCATCCCCTTCTCCTCCTGCCCCCAATCCCTCCCAGCATCAGAGTCTTTTCCAATGAGTCAACTCTTTGCATGAGGTGGCCAAAGTACTGGAGTTTCAGCTTTAGCATCATTCCTTCCAAAGAAATCCCGGGGCTGATCTCCTTCAGATAAGAGGGAGGGAAATAAGGAAGGAAGAAGGAAAGAAGGAAGGAAGGGAAGGAAGTTCACAGCAGAAATGGCATAAGAAGATATAGATCTAGTTTAGAGCAAGACCCAGGTTTGAATCTTTGTTTCATCCATTATTAGCAGACTTTACTTACTTCCAAAATGTGTGCATTATCTCAGATGTTTAATGTTTCTGGGTCCCAATTTGCTCAACTGAAATTAGAGAAGAACATTTCACTGCCTATCAGTCCAAAATAAGATAATATTTGGAAATTGCCTTGTATTACCTCACGAAAGTGAAAAGAGAAAGCGTTAGTCACTCAGTTGCGTCCAACTCTTTGGGACCCCATGGACAGACTCTTTACCATCTGAGCCACCAGGGAAGCCCAAGAATATTGGAATGGGTAGCCATTCCCTTCTCTAGAGGGTCTTCCCAACCCAGGGATTGAACTGGGGTCTCCCACATTGCAGGCAGACTCTTTACCATCTGAGCCACCAAGTATTGCCTCACAGATGCCTATTAGATGTAGCTTAGTAAAAGTTACTAAAGCAAGAGAGAATCTCATTGGTTCTCAGAATCCACGGCAGAAATGAGATATACATGCAATTGCCAGATTTGTATATTCAACTGCTACTTAACATCTCCACTTAGACATATCACACTTTCTCATACTCAACCTGCTCCAAACTGAAAGCTTCATCGAACCCCCAGACCTCCCCTTTCACTTCCTCTCTCAGTGATAAGAGCTGCCATCCAGCAAGTTTCTTAAGCCAGAAGTATGAGAGACATTCTCCTTCTCCCTAACCTTCAAGCTAAGTTTTTCATGAATTCTTCTTATCAAGTTGACTTCCAAAATACTCAAATCTCCCACTTTTCAACTCTTCAGCGACCCTATCCAAGGTCAAGATGTCATCATTTTTTCTGGACCACCTGGGAGCCTTCCCACTGTTCTCTCTGCATCTACCCTTGTCCTTCCACTTCCTTTGATCCAGTCTCCATACAGCAGCAGAGATTCCCTTCCCTGAATGTGTTAGTTGATCAGGCCACTTCTTCCCTAAAAACACTTCAACACCCACTTTTGCATTTCACATATTATCCAAATACAGTAAGTCCCCTACATACAAACCTTCAAGTTCCAAACTTTCAAAGACGCAAACATGCACACCAGCGCCTGTATGTCAGCTGCTGTACTGTCGTACTGCACTTTTCAAGGTACTGACTGTAAGATCAAACAGGTTTTCTTTGTTTTTTGTCTTTCTTTTTATGTTTGCATCATACGTGTGACAAGTATGATAGACCTATTATAGTACAGTACTATATAGCCCATTATGTTAGCTGGGTACCCAGGCTAAGCTAACTTTGTTGGACTTATGAACAAACAGAGCTTATGAACTTGCTCTTGGAATGGAGCTCATTCATATGTAGGGAACTTACTATAACTTACCATATCCAGCAAGGCCCCCTTGCCAGGGCACGTCCTGATAACTTCCAGGCCCTAACCACACCGCTCTGCTTCCATATCCTCAAACACACCAAGTTATTTCTCACTTTGGGATCTTAATTCCCATATTCACCCATTCCTCTAATCTAGCTTCACGCCAACCTGATTAAAAAATGGACAGAAGACCTGAATAGACATTTCTTACTTTGGGATCTTAATTCCCATATTCACCCATTCCTCTAATCTAACTTCACTCCAACCTGATTAAAAAATGGACAGAAGACCTGAATAGACATTTTTCCTCTAATCTAACTTCACTCCAACCTGATTAAAAAATGGACAGAAGACCTGAATAGACATTTTTCCAAAGGAAACACACCACATGAAAAGATGCTCAACATCACTAATAGTTGGAGAAATGCAATCCAAATCCACTATGAGATATCACCCAACAGCTGTCAGAATGGCTATAATCGTAAAGGCTACAAACAACAAATGCAGGCAAAGATGTGGAGAAAAGATAAACATTGTACTCTGTTGTTGGGAATGTAAATTAATGCAGCCACTCTAATCTAATTCCATCCTATAGGCTTGTTAGTATCTACCCATCCTCCATCATGAATAGCACTCAAAAGTCTTTCTCTGACTCCTGGATTAGATAGCCCCCAAGTTACACTGTCTCTGAGGAGGCTCTGTGTTTCCTTATGATTCTCTATTACAGTTTGGTACTCTGTGTTTTTATGTATGTGATGCCTTATTTGAAGTCTGTCTCCTGAATCAGATTACAATGCCCACAAAAGCAGAGATTATATATATATTTTTGTTATTGTTGTTCACAACTGTATCCCCAGTACTTAGTTGCAAATGCATATAAATATTTAATATCATGAAATATTTGTTAAATGTTGAATAAACAAAGCTGTATCTTTAACCGCTTCTAATAAAAATCAATGGTGTTTTCATGGTAACAATGTTTCATTACTTTTTCAGAGTTAAACCTCAAAAATACTGGGAAAACAGGATATCTCCAAATTGAATTTTCTAGACCTTTGGAATCAAAGGATTTTAGAGTTGAAGGGGAATAAAAAGTCTTCTCATCCAATTTCCAACCTGGAATGAGAGTTTTTAACTTTTCTAATCTTACAATCCTTCATTTATAAAATATATTAGTATCTTTCAGTGATGAAATGGTGGAACTAAAGGGTTTTTTTTTTAACTACTTCCCAATTGACTGCTATTTTATTACTGTTCATAATGCAAATAATATTTATAAATGCATTTCAATTCTCTGGTTTATGCAGGGAATCTATGTGATAGGGAAAAGGTTTGTCCAGATTTCATGTTACTATCAGCATCATTATCACAAGCAAACTTTTACTGATCAGGGGCCTATATAATATGAAGTTCTGGGTTCTCGTTATACAATAAGGTATCTACAAATATTGAGGATTTTCTCCAAGTTATACAACTGATAAGAAAAACCCTAATTTGAAAATCTCACTTCAAAATCCTCAAAATGCATGGATTTAGAAACTAAGGCAAACCCTTGAGGCAGTTTATCAATCATTACACAATGACCACCAGGCTCTAATCATGCCATTTCTAGATTCTCAATTTTCTATTTACTCAGTTCTTCTTTTCCCTAGTGACATTTTCTTTCTTAACAAGTTCATATTTTATCCCATTTTTAGTGATTATAAAATCAATTACTTATTCCAGGAAAATCCTTGCAAAATGAAGAGATATTATCCCACAATTCAGTCAACCAGAAGTAACATTATTCATTTTTACAGTCCAGATGTATAAAGTTTCATGCTTATAATGTCATGTCTCCTATAGAGATTATTGGTGGTGACATTTTTTTTTTTCATGTAAAAAGCAAATACCAATGTCTTTGCGATTTTTTAAATCATCAAAGAGTAATCAATAACCTCCCTTGAAATGTTGATCAAACAAATCCTTGCTGGTTAATATTGACCAACTAATTTAAAAGTTTCAAAGGAGATGTACACAATTTGCCCAAGCTGCCTTCAAAACGATGCCCAATCAGGTTAATGTTTACAGCCGCAAGGTGCTCACCTCCACTAAAAACCAGCCTTGCACATCAGCCCCACAGGAAGGACCGCTTGCACTGGAGTTAAAGGAACGCTCCAAGATAAAGAGTAACCCAGCCGGAAAGCCGGGGTTCAAACACATCTGGTTTCCATTAACTGGGGATTGCAAAAGCTCCTCAAAGGCAGAAAACATTCCTCCCTCCATGCCTAAAATCTCTTGCTTCCTCCAAGATGGTAGATCCAGAAGAAGGCCCTGAATCACAGAACTGAGCTCCAAGCTGAAGAGTTAGCCTTTTATGCTGATATAATTTAAGGTTTTGTTTAATGACACAAATAACATGCTTATCACAAACCAAACATAGAAAACACTAGTCATTACAAACAAGAATTAACTGATATCCCAACACTGTTTCTGCTTTTGAAAATATATAATGAAGCAAAGCCATACCAATGGTTTCACATATTGCTGTTTTGTCATGTCATCCTTTCTAACACTTTAATCTTGCCTGGCTTCCAATCAAAAGGATGTATATTAATGTTGTCCATCAATCCCTTTTGACATTTGTACATTTAGACCGCATCCAATTTTTCCCTATTATGAACACTTTAGTGATGATCATCCTCCCATTCAACAGCTCATTTTGCAGAGATCTGGAGCTCCTACAATGCCAGGTGCACAGTGCCTAAATATTTTGATCATCTTCATAATTATGTCTTTAAGAAAAAGGTCCCAGAAGTGTAACTCTTGGTCAAAGTATACTTTTTAGACTTTTTAAAAAACAATCTTATTGGAATATAGTTACTTTACAGTGTTCTGTTAGTTGCATGTGTGCAAAAGAGTGAATCAGTTATATACGTACATACACCCACTCTTTTTGTAGGAGATTCTTTTCTCTTGTAAGTCATTACAGAGTATTGAGTTGAGTTGCTTGTGCTTTACAGCAGGTTGTTATTAATAATCTATTTCATGCATAGTAGTGTGTATCTAATAAAAATTCTCCAGAAAGTGGGCATAGATGGAATCCACTCAATATGATTAAGGCCATATACGTCAAACCCCCAGCAAACAGTTTTCAGATTTTAGTTGGAATTGCCGACTGCTCCTCCAGAGAGGTTATGCATGCATGTGTGCTCAGTCACTTCAGTCGTGTCTGACTCTTTGCCACGCTATGGACTGTAGCCTGCCAGGCTCCTCTATCTGCAGGATTCTCCAGGCAAGAATACTGGAGTGGCTTGCCAGTTCCTCCTTCAGGGGATCTTCCCAACCCAAGGATTGAATCCAGGTCTCCAGCACTGGCAGGCAGCTTCTTTACCAGTGGGTCACCTGGGGAGTCCTGGAGCAAGAGTATTATGTGCAAATGCAAATTCTCAGGTGCTCCCCCAAGACCTACTCTACCAGCATAGGTGGGACCCAGTAAGCTGGGTTTTAACAATCTGTCCACATGATTCTTATGCTGAGTGAAGTTTGAGAACCATCAATTTAAAGCAGAAGAAACAGAGCTATCAGTTGTCCAACCACTAACTCACCCTGACCATTCCCAGTGATTTCGTGTCTCAGTAACCCTTTCCTGAAGCTGACTAATGGGTTTCCCAGGTAACACTAGTGGTAAAGAATCCTCCCGCCAGTGCAGGAGACATAGAGATATGGGTTTGATCCCTATGTCGAGAAGATCCCCTGGAAGAGAACAGGACAATCCACTCCAGTGTTCTTACCTGGAGAATCCCATGGACAGAGGAAGGAGCCTGGGGCACTACAGTCCATGGGGCGTAAAGAGTCGGACACGACTGAAGTGACTTAACACGCATACACGAAGCTGACTGATAGCTAACTCCTCAACAGAGATCCCGAGGAGTTATAAATGCAGCTTTGCAGATCTGGCAGGAAAGTGAACTCCAGAACTGAGGTGGGCAGAATACAGGGATATGTAGAGGAACAGAGGGAAGAGGTCCCCTACAGGGGCACCGAGAAGAGAAACCACAGGGATTTTGTCAGGGAAGCAGCAGGTAGAGGCTGGGGCTTAGCTGGGAGACTGGCATTAAAGGATGGTCCCATCCCATTTTTAACGCTGTCATCTTGTACAATCACTTAATTCTCTTGATCCTCAGTTTGCTGTTTTGCTTCTCAGGAATAAAACATCCCATCTTGCCTGTTGTTGTGAGCTTCACATACACTAAACTATGTGAAATGCTTTGGAAACTGTAAAACCCTGTCTGCATTCGAGGGTGACATCATTATCAGAGCCCAGGGCTCAGAGGAAAGTTACCCTTCCTGTGTAGTCCGTCTTCCGCATTCTGACCATGAAATTCACTTCTTCCCCAGCCTTCAAAGGCCCCATTTATCAGCCATGAGCGCACAAAGCAAACTGCCTCCTTGGCTTCCTTTTAAGGGGTATCACTTACACTTCCCAGTTGGAATATTATCTTTCTTATCTGCAGACTGCAGAAATGCATGGCCGACCAGCTCTCTAAATATGTATGGAAAATTACTTAGATGGAGCACTCTAGTTGCAGAGAAGGAAGGAGACTGTGAAAGTTCAAAACCCTGTTGAGGAAGGCAGCATGATGTTTGGAATTCAAAGACAAGAGCTCAGATCACGACCTTCTCACTAGGATGAAGCGGGGATCTTTGAACATCACAAAAATAATATGACCAAAGGATAAATCTTGATTTGCTCTTGAAAACCTGCTTCCTCCTGGATTCTCATCTCAGGAAACAATGCCATGGTTTCTTACACCGAAATCTGATTGATTATTTTTAATTAAAAAAAAAGTTTATTTTTATTTATTTATTTGGCTGCACTGGGTCTTTAGTTGTGGCATTCGAACTTTTAGTTGTAACATGAGGGATCTAGTCCCCCGACTAGGATCAAACCTGGGCCCCTGCATTGGGAGCACAGAGTTTTAGCCACTGGACCCCCAAGGACGTTACCTGAATTATTCTTGATTCTCTTCTTTCTCTCACCTTCCGAGTCTAACTGGTCCCTATGCCTATTGCTCTTACACAAGTTGCCTAACCACCCTGAGTGTCGATTGCACGAGTGCATGGGTGCTCACTTGCCTAGTTGTGTCCGACTCTTTGTAACCCCATGGACTATAGCCCACCAAGCTCCTCTGTCCATGGGATTTCCCAGGCAAGAATACTGGAGTGGGTAGCCATTTCCTTCTTCAGGGGATCTTCCTGATCCAGGAACTGAACCTGAGTCTCTTTCGTCTCCTGCATTAATAGGCAGATTCTTTACCACTACATTCCTTGACCATCTACCCTGCTGGAAATACAAATAATCACTATTGAGTGTAAAGTGACACCTCTGAGACCCATAGCATAAATTTTCACGGGGCTTAAACTGTAGTCCAGGCACTACACAAAGATACAGTGATGAAAAACACAGGAGCATTCCTATCCTCCAGGAACTTATCATACAGGGAGTTAAAAGTGGGTGGAGGGAGAAACAGATGAAAGAAACAAGATGAATTTCAGGGTAAGTATTGTTTAAAGAGATACACGATAATTTGAAAAGTTATTTGACTACTTTCAACTGGTGGGTATTAAAAGAAGACTACCCTCTCTAAAAAGGTCACATCTAGGCTGAGCTTTGAATGTAAAGAAGAAGCCAGTTATACAACCAGGATGATGGAATAAGATGTACCTGACAAGGGGAATAGCCAATGCAAAGGCCCTGAGGCCAGTGAGCTTAGAAAGCTTAAGGCATATCAAGGTTAGCATGGTTGGAGTTTGGAGAGTGCTAGAGAAGGCGATGTCAACCCACTCCAGCATTTTTGCCTAGAGAATCCCTTGGACAGAGGAGTCTGGTGGGCTGCTATCCATGGGGTCGCACAGAGTCGGACCTGATTGAAGCGACACAGCAGCAGCAGCAGAGAACACTATCGAAGAGGGTGGAGGAGGCAGATCACAGAAGGTTTCACAAGCCATGGGAAAATTTTGGTTTTTTGTTTTTTTTGTTTTTTTTTCCAATGATAAGGGAGGCCAGCAAAGAGCTTTAAGCAGAGAGTGATTTAGTCTTATTATTTTTTTTTTTTCTGGCCATGCCATGCCACATTCAGGATCTTAGTTCCCTGGCCAGGATGGAACATGTGCTCCATGCATTGGAAGCAGAGTCCTGACCACCAGACTAACAGAGAATTCTCTCATTTACCATTTTTAAAAGATCACTCTGAGTGCTTTGTGGGGAATGCATTTAAGCTGACAAGAGTAAAAGGGAGACCAATGAGAAGAAGATTTGCAGTGATTCAGGTAAGAGAAGATGGTGGCCTAAACTAAGGTGGAAAGGAGGAAATAATTAGAAATGGAAAATTCTAGATGTGTTTGAACGGAAAGTCAAGGGGACTTTGTGGCCAATTAGACCTGGAAGGTGGAAGAAAGAAAAAATCAGACTTTCCTAGTGGTCCAGTGGTTGGGACTTTGCCTTCCAAAGCAGGGGGCTGCAGGTTGGATCCGTGGTCAAGGAGCCAAGACCCCACATGCCCTGAGGTCAAAAACCCAAAACATGAAGCAGAAGTGATATTGTAACAAATTCAGTAAAGACTTTTTAAAAAATGGTCTAAAAAAAAAAAAAAAAAAACTGGGGAAAAAAAAGAAAAAACTCAAAGATAACTCAGAGTTCTGGCATGAAAAACTGTAAAGCTATTTGGTGGGCAAAGTTCAGGGGAAAACAGGTTTGTAAAGGAAAATCAAGAGTTTTTCTTTGGTCACATTATTGTTATGATGCCTGCAGCATCCATGTGGCCATGTTAGGTTGGCATTTAGATATATAAGTCTGAAGAGATAAAAATTCAGAAGTCATGATTCCTTTCAAAGATCCATTTCTCTAATATATTACATATTGATATGATCCATACTCACAGAGGATGAAATGGTTGGATGGTATCACTGACTCCATGGACATGAGTTTGAGTAAACTCTGGGAATTTTTGATGGACAGGAAAGCCTGGCGTGTTGCAGTCCAAGGATCGCAAAGAGTTGGACACATTGAGCGACTGAACTGAACCGATCCTCTTGGTTACATCTTGGGAAAATACACGTGAAAGACATTTATGCCTTCAAGATACTCTTAGAATCATGGGGAAAAGAGACAGCTAAAGAAGGATACCTTACTATTTGACAAGTACTAGGATGGCAGGGTTCATAGGCTGCTAACCTGTGTGACCTTCAACCCTGCTCTTAGGCACCTCTGATCCTCAGTTCTGCCACTCACTCATGGGGATGAAACCACCTGTTTTTCCAGCCAGACAATAGGCATATCTCAAAGGAAATAATGCCAATGGAAGTAAATGGAAAACAAAGAGCCTGAATTATTATCCCACAGCAAAAAAACAAAGGAGGGGAGAAGCTGGCTTGAAGAACTTATTCACAAATTTACCAGCAAAACACAGGGCTAAGTTCTGGCTGCTAGGGCTTAAATGAGCCTGACTATCTAATCACTGCAGCAGGAAATATAATTCTTCACAAAGCCAGTGCTGCTATGAGGGAATTTGCATGAGATAGGATGGAAAAGTTCCTCTGCAGTTCCTGCGACTGAGTGATAGCTCCCCAAAAACACACACAAAGGACTGGAGGCCGTTTGTTCCAGACCAGCTTACCCTTGACCCTGAGCAGAAGTTTAACGTTCGAGTTTTCTACCCATGACATCACCCTGTCCAATCGCGAGAGCTGTGAGCCACAAAGTGGATATGTCCCGGGTTAGAACTTGACGCTGACCCCTAATAACAGCTGTGTGTGACCAAGTCTCTTAGCCTCAGTTTCCAGAGTTGTAATATCATTATGAGAATCATCTCCCAGGTAACTGTAAGGATTTTGCAAGACAATGAAAGCACACAGCTTGGTGCACGGGACATAATGAGTGTCCCAACGATGGAGAGCAAAGTGGCACCTGAGTGTATTCACTCTTCACTCACTCAAGGAGGCCACAGATGGGTTTGACAGTCTGGATACTTGCAAGCAGAATGGAGGTTCTATGCATGTTTATGGAAGGAAGAAATAGCATACAGAATAACTACATGAAGTGCTTGCTTGAAGGAAACAATAAGAGACCTCTGGCTATAAGTACCTTCCACTGTGCTAGAGACCCTTTCCTACTGATCCCAGCTGGTGCCCAGAAGTTGGAAAAAATCAATTTTACAATTCACCGTTTCAATAGCCCCTTTGTTTGAGAAGACTGACATTGGTGCTCAATGGGAGAAAAATGAATAGTTCTCCCATCACTATGTAATTACCTCCTTTTTTTCCTCCCCTCTAACGAAAGGCAAGACTTACTTTGACAAGGGAGATGCTAAAACCTGCTTCTGCTTTGGCGGGTTAAAAAAAGAAAAAAATGTCATTTTAAGGTTGCTCTGAACCTGATTGGTTCAGAAAGTGGGGAGAATATTCATTGAAATAAATTTTATTCACCTTGTAAAAGTTGAATTGCACAAATAGTGAAGGCCTGCTTAGGCTGACATTTTCCAAACTCTATTGATTGACATTGGAGCAGTAGGATGTTAGTAGATATTAGAAGGAAGAAAGGGTTCCATGGTATAAGGTTTGGGAAAGACTTAACACTTAAAACGACTGTAAAAGTCGAAGTGCTCTTTCTACTATCAAGTTGCTCACCTTTAGAATGCTACTGTGCATTGCCAGCCTCCAGAAGAGGGTGAACAAATTTGCCCAAATTCACTGGCTTTCCAGAGCATCTCAGAGGAATGGACCAGATTAACTTTATGAATCCCTTCTGACCCAAATCAGCTGTTCATTTCCTGCCACATAAAATTCAGTTGGAAGGTACAAATAGGCTGCAAATGTTTGCATATTCCAGAAAATGTCCTCCGACAGGCTCATGACTCCACTCATATATTCATGAAAGGATTCCTTTATTTATCAAATTTACATTAGATATCTGCTTTGGACCAGACACGGTGATGAAGGCAGAGAGCTGCTCTCCTAGAAAGACAGTGCTGTTGAATCAGAGAGGTGAGAAAGAGAAGGGGAACCCGGGTAGAATAAAGGATTTTAGGATTAGAGAAAGCCTGGAGAGGCAGAATTGTGTGTAAAAGAAGAGCCTCCAACAGATGGAGAGGTGAGAGCTGAATTTAATTATGTATGTATTTGTTGAGAGATTCCTGTTGGAGGCTCTTTGCAGAGTGTCAGGAACACAACAGTAAACAAGACAGGAGGCTTGTCTTTGAAGAGTTAATTCTTTGTTGCAGAAAAAGTGGATGGTGGAGGGGGATGAACTGGGAGAAGGGGGTTGACAGACATACATTAGTGATACTATGCATAAAACAGATAACTAGTGAGAACCTACCTTATAGCACAGGGAACTGTACTTGGTGCTCTGTGGTGACCTGAATAGGAAGCAAATACAAAGAGGAGGGATACATGTATACGTATAGCTGATTCACTTCGTTGTACGGTAGAAACTGACATAACCCAACTACACTCCAATTAAAAAAAAGGGAAAAAAGCAGATCAGATTTTCCTTTGGAAAGACAATTTTGGCTACCATGTGCAAGGTGCAAGATCATGGCTTGGATGGAGGCAGTGTAATTTAAGTGAAAATTTTAAAAGACTCCCCCAGTTGGAGAGCTAAGATCCTACATGCCTCATGGCCAAAAAAAAAACAAAACACCAAAACATAAAACAGAAGCAATACTGGAAGGTGAAATCTTAACCACTGGACTGCCAGGGAAGTCCCATTTTTCTCATTCTTATTTGTCTCTGTGTGTGAAAAGCAGAGCACATTCTCGGCATCCAATAGATGTCTGCTGAATGGAATGCAAATCCATGCTCCCCTATGACCGTGAGCTCTTATTCACCCTTGAGTCCCCAGCCCATAACACCATGCTCAACACATGACTGATGTTCAATAAAGATTTGTCAGATGGATGAATAAATTGATCAATGGAACCAGCCCCAAGGCCTGGGCATCCCATAGACAAGTCAAGCCAGGATGACCAGAAGCACAATCTCACTGAGCCCCTTAGAGAATTTCAGCCATCACACATTTCTGTTATCAAGGGATAATATTATAGAAGTCGTATCTGTATTTTACACCACAGGGGAAATTCTATGGATGTTGCCAATAATAATTGCTCACATTTTCCAGTCTTAGCAACAAACAAAATACACACCCACCATTTCCCAGAGAGTCAGTGAGAGACAAATATCCAACTGAGGCAATTACACTCCATCTCTACTGTCCACAAGCATCTACCATTGCATAGAATCCAGGAAATCACATTAGCACTAGAAGGGACCTCAGAGACCAGCTAGTCCAACCCCATCTTTTTATATTAACAGATACAGGAAAAGATAACTTCTACAGTTTTCTTTCCCCCATGTCATTTTACTATGGTGTTCCCTGTTCTAAGGTCTGATAAGATATGACACTATTTATGAATATTTTATTTCTCTTCTAATTACTTATCATCTTATAAATACATGCATACATGCATAACTGCCAAAAATTAAAAATTACTTGGGAGAAACATTGTTATGCAGCCAGGATCTAAAGAGCCAGAAAGAACCTGGGATTCAATGCCACCATTTGTCAATAATGACAGTTCATGATATGGAAATGGTTTTCTACAGGAATTTCTAAGCAGAGCCATGGTAAGCTGAATGCCCACATTTGAAGAAGAGGGCAGTGGCGGAGGAATAAAAACATAAATGGCTGTGCTATGTCACAAATAATTGCCAGAGGGGAAAATTTGTGTTATCAAGAGTACTCATCACTCTCTTGGGAGTTTCCAGAGGCATCAAGAGCTGCCTCCTGTTCTGACCAACTCTTACAGCTTTGGAAACTGGTTCCCCATATTCTGAGTCACCCCAGTGAGCCTCCCCTCACTGCTGCTGGAAAGAAGAAATGAAGAGCCAAACGAAGATTAATAAACCCAGTCAGAGTCTGTTCTAGAAAACCGGAGCCAAAAATCTCTTAGAAATACAGTAAGTCCCCTACCTAAGAACCTTCAAGTTGTGCATTTCCAAAAATGCAAACAGGCATTCCACTGATGCAACCTGAAGGGGGTTGACCTGGAATCTGGGAGGGAGACAGTTACAGAAATCAAAGACACCTGGACGGGAAGCTGCAGGAAAGACAGGGCACTGGGCTGTGTAGTTAGTTGCTCCCTGGAGAGGGTTTGCAAAGGCCTCCTTGTCCCCTTCCATGAAATCATGTGAACTTCATTCCTTCTTCCTTCTTTGGATAAATACTTATTGAGCACCTGTAATTTGCTTGACTATCGATATCAGGGCCAGAGTCATAGCAGATCAGACCTACTCTTATCCACCCCACCCCCACAACTATGGAAACACCATTTTCATAGTGTTTACTTCTATTTTTTACCATTAAAATCTTTTTACTTAAAAAACAAGTGCATTTCATCAATATTAGTTGTGAGTTACATTTCAACTTGCCCTCTGATTGTGTTAGTTTGGTACCTAGGCTAAGCTTGACTTATGAACAAATTGGACTTACAAGTGAAAACCCTCGAAATGGAACTCATTCACACACAGGGGACTTACTATAAGGTTCTTCATGCTTCTTTCATGTCATGTCTTGCCTCTTTCATGTCATTCCCCTCTAGTGCCCTGTGCACACCCTAATCAAGGCGAACTTCACCTTTAGCCTGATTTGATGGCCCTCACACGCTTCTCGTTGCCTGGATCTTCTTCACTGGACCACTGGCCTTGCCTAGTCTGCTCAGCAGCCCCCAGCGAGTGCTTCCCTTACAGTTTACATTCCAGTCTTGTGTATCCATCAGTACTTGTCTATCCGCCAGTAGACCACAAGCTACTGAGGACAGGCTGTGACCCATACCTCCGTGTCTAGCACAATGTCAGGGAATGCCAATTTACCAACTGAATGGATAAAGAAGTAAAGCTTTGAGGAGAAACAAAATTCAAATAGGATGGGTGTGGAAGATGACATTGAAGTTTGTTCAATAATTTGGAGGAAAAAAGTCAGCTAGACTTCATTATAAATGGACTCTCCAGATAGACTTTCATATGCCTATGTGTTTAGTAAATATCCAAGGCTATGATATTTATTAAGTGCTTAGTAAAGATGTACTTTCCAACATGCTTGTCCATGGAACACCCTCTGTGTGTGTGTACAGTACTTCTGTTAACATCTCCCAGAAATGATGCTCAGGAGATGAAGTTTTAGGGCATCCCTAACTAGACCATTTCCTTAAGGGTGAAACCATTGCCAGAAAACATGTTGTGCATCAATGTCTTTGTTATAAATCCCATATGCGAGGCAAAAACCGCTATGGCCAACTGAGTTTAATTCAAGAGTACTTCAAGTTAACTTTGATGCTAAAACTCCCACAAAGAAGTTCTTCCTCTGAAGTTATGAAAAATCCACCTGGACTTTTGTCCCAGAAATCTCTTGCACATTATCTATGGAAGAAAAAAATAAATGGCTGTACCAAGTTCCTTAGCCCGTACTCTTTTCAACTTTAGATAAGAAAGGGATAACAGAAACAGCTTCTCATGGTTACATGCATATAACATATTTCTGGGTTCTCTATAAGAAAATAATACAGAAAATAATGAACCAAAAAACACCTTTTAAACCCTGGTAATTTCTGCATAGTTGATATTTTTGTGGGCATAAACTTCTTGCCAATTATGTATGCATGTTTTGAATCCCTGTAGGTGTTTTACAAATGAATAAGGTAGCAAGGAGATATGATTCCAAAATTCATTAAAAAACCATTTACTGACCAATTCCTATACCAGTGCTAAAGGTACAAATGCCCAGTTCTACTTTGGGGGGAGCATAACTGCTTTACAGTGTTGTGTTAGTTTCTGCTGTGCAATGAGGTGAATCTATTATACATATACGTGTATCTCTCTCGTGAGTCTCCCTCCCTGCCCCATCCCACCCCTCTAAGTCATCACAGAGCTCCCCGTGCTCTACAGTAGCTTCCCACTAGCGATCTATTATACACATGGCAGTGTATATATGTCAGTGTTACCCCCTCAGTTCATTCCACCCTCCCCTTCCCCTGCTGTGTCCACAAGTCAGTTCTCTACATCCGTGTCTCCAATCCTGCCTTTTTGTAGATTCCATATACATGTGCTGTGTGTGTGCTAAGTCACTTCAGTCATGTCTGACTCTTCCCAACTCCATGGAGTGTAGCCCACCAGGCTCCTCTGTCCATGGGATTCTTCAGGCAAGAATGCTGGAAAGGGCTGCCATTTCTTCCTCCAGGGGATCTTCCCGACACAGGGATCAAACCCACATCTCTTACATTTCGGGCATTTGGCAGGCAGGTTCTTTACCACTATCGCCACTAGGGTGTTAATATACAATATTTGTTTTTCTTGTTCTCACTTAAGATGAGAAAATATGATCTACTATCAAGAAGGTTGCTGTACATGGAAAAAAATTAATCATAATTTTAAAAATAGCTATGACAGGAATGTTATCTAGTTTACAAGGCCACTCATAGCATAAAAGCACATGGTAAATGCTCAATACATAATGAGGAAATAAGTGCATAAATGAATGAATATATAGACAGCTTTGAAATGGATGTCTTGACATGTCAAGAGTGTGCTACCCAAGAACTGGGAACTGAGAGGGACCTAGCAAATGAGCACTCTCAAATGGATATATTTTAGATACACAGAGAGGATGGACAGGAACTCTCCTAAGTAAGTAGGTGGCAGGAGAAGGGAAGTGATTCAAGGGCAATGACAAGACCTGTTTGACCTGAACGGGGAGTCTGGGTTAGGATATAGCACTCACACTGGAAAGTTACATGGAGAAAAGTCCTAGAAGGTCACTAAATGCTCATTATGGAGCTACGACTTTATCTTAAAGGTAAAGGAAACCACGGAGAGAAGCTTTGACCTGAGGAGTGAAAGATAAAGGCTATTTTTTGGAAGAAAGATGTTTCATCATTGATTCCAAGCAGGGAAATATTCATTGGTTAGATATTGAATGAAAGGATCTTTCTCAAATTTAAAGTTCTAGGGAACAACATAAGTGCAAACCAATAGTTCAGCATTCTGCTCATGCAAGGAATTGAGTAGACAATACCAGAGCAGCAGCTGTGACATCAGATAGGGTAGGTCTCTGCTGCTTTAAAGTCATTAGATTCGGGGCAAGTTACTTAACCCTGTCAAACCTCATTGCAAAATAGGGATAAGAATAGTATCAACCTCATAAGGTTGGTGGTAAGTATTAACTTAGATGATGAATATCAACTGTTTACAAAGTACCTGACCCTCAGTAGGTAGTCAAAACATAATATCTATTAACATTAGAGTTGAGAGTGCAATTAACATTTTATCCCCTCAATAGGTCCCTGTTAAGAGCATCATAAACCAATGAACCAACTTTAAAGATGCTAATTATTTAGTCTTCTCATGAGATTTCAGAACATGTTTTGAGGAACTCTTGTAAATATGAGTTAATATCTTTGTTTCTGCTATTAATATATTTGTTACATTTGGGTTCTCTTAATTGTATACTACATGGGTGGAATTCTTGCTACCCTAACTCAATTTCTATTTTCTAGTGACAAAGTTAGAAAACAGCAATGCAAACTTATTCTCCGTGTCCATCTAGGGGCTTGTCTGAGTTCACTTAGTCACCAGGCAGTGAGGGAGCAAGATCTGAAATGTAGGTTTTGCTTACATTCAGGATGGTTTCCACTCACATCAATGAAATGGCTTTTTCCACCCCCACCAAAGTATGCTAACTAAGCACTGATACTAAGATGAGAACACGTACTGCAGCATCCACTTGAAGGTACAGGATGCATAGGTATTTCCTGGCATGTGGCAAATCTATAGCTTTCACTTTTCAAATGACTCAGATGCATATTCTGATGGCTTCATTCAATTTTTGCATTATATACAGGAAATCTTATACAACAAACAACATGCAAATATCTAAAGTGGTGCTTTTTAGCTCACAATGTTTTCTCTGCACCATCTAATCAACCGACCGGAACCAGTGTGGAAAGAGTATAGATAACTTTTATATTTTCATATCAAAAGTTTCCAAGCTGTTTACCACATCATCAGAGGATTCTCATCTGGACATCTGTACTCCCCCAACTGCTACACAAGGCTCTGCTGTCAAAGGACAGCCCCAGGCTGGAGAACACAAGTCTAAATATAGATCACAGTCTCATACCTCTTCATCCCTATTAGCAGAAGTCATCAAGCACTAACTGAAAATAACACTCAATGAGTTGGTCTTGGTCTGGGGTTAGAAGGTACCTCTGGTCAGAAGGTATGACTTTGCAATCTCCCATAAAAATTAGGAATTATTATACCATTTTAATAAATGTTCCTGTCATTAGCACTAAATGCTGTATACATAAATAAATACTAAACACTAAATGCTACAGCTAGGTCAAAGTGCATCCCCTACTGCAAAACTCAGCTCAAAGGTCCTTTTGGTAAGATCTTCCATGACTGGCGTCTGTGTTCACTAATTGCTCTGCAAACGCCTTTCTATTCCAGTACTATGCATATTGCACTGTGTTGATACATTAACACATCACTTTCACAACAAGCTGTGATCCCCAGTAGGAATTGTCAAATTATGTTTCCTAGAGGACAAGAGGCATCCAGCTCTGGGCAAGTTCCCACTCCTTGGATGCTGGAGCAGACCAGGTGGTTATCCACAGCAGATACTGCACACAGGCGTTTTCAGTCTCTCAGTCATGCCTGACTCTTTGCAACTACAGGGACTGAAGCCCGCCAGACTCCTCTGTCCATAGAATTGTCCAGGCAAGAATACTGGAGTGGGTTGCCATTTCCTACTCCAAAGGATCTTCCAGACCCAGTGGTCGAATCTATATCTCTTGCATCTCCTGCATTGGCAGGCAGATTTTTTACCACTGCGCCACCTAGGAAGCCCATAGGTTAAGTGGTTGAATGCAAATCAGAAACAAGGAGGATCACCACAGGAAGACCAAGACAGACACGATCAGTGCTGTAGACCCAGAGGTAAAATATGAAGATAGATGTCCTCAGCCATGGTATTAAAGACTAAGCAGGAAGTGTGATGTGAAATATGGTGGAAAGGTTTAGGACAGAGGGAGACTAGGGTAGCAAACAGGAGGGTCATTTCTAGTGATCTTCAATTCTCTGGTGATGTCTTGGAGATAAAGGAGAAAGTTGACCATCATACTAGAGATTTTTCCTTTTTACATCTCCTGTATCTGGCACATTCCCTGAAACAAAACAGATATTTGATAAGTATTTACTGAATAAATGAATGAATCAATCAATCATTCAAAGAGTATTTTAAGGGTTGACCTATGCATTCCAGCAATAATCTCTGCCTCACTTATGCAGTAATTTGACCATCTTCATTGTAGCAATTCTCATGGCTTACTTTTATGTATCTATGGATCTCCCCTAATTAGATGATTGTCCCAGAAGAGCAACCCAGAGTCCTAGAGAAAGCATGATGCCAAATCTTGCACAGAGTACATGTACCATAAATGCCTGTAGAGTTGCACTGAACAACACTGAATTTAAATTAACTGCTTTTCAGTACAAATTAGTTTAGTGGTTCAAAAGAAGAGCTTAGTTTTAAATCAAAGGCAAAACTAGAAACGGGAAAAAAGAATAAGCACATGAAACAATATTCCATATCACTAGTCTTTAGAGAAATAGAAATCAAAACCACAATGAGATATCATTTCATACCCATTAGCATGGATATCATAAAAAACAAAAACAAGGACAAAAAAACAGAAAATAATAACTATTGGAGAGGATGCAGAGAAATCATTTTGTTGCGCATTGCTGATAGGAATGTTAAATGGTACAGTTGCTGTGAAAAATGATACGGTGATTCTTCAAAAAAAATTAAAAGTAAAATTACCATAGAATCCAGCAATTCCACTCCTAGGTATACACACAAAAGAAGTAAAAACAAGGCCTTGAACAGATACTTGTATGCTCGTGTTCATAGCAGAATTACTTATAATAACCAAAAGGTAAAAGCAAGCCAAATGTCCTTCAACAGGTAAATGGATAAACAAAATGCAGCATATACATACCACAGAATATTACTGAGCCTTAAAAAGGAAATGCTAACACATGCTACAGTATGGATGAACACTATGAGAATTATGCTAAATGAAATAAGCTAGAGACTCATATGAATCCACTTATCTGGGATACCTGAAGTATTCAGTTTTTTTGTTTTTTTTTTTTAACTTTACATAATTGTATTAGTTTTGCCAAATATCAAAATGAATCTGCCATAGCTATACATGTTTTATAGACAGAAAACAGAATAGTTATCAGACTATTGCAGGCAGAGAGGAATAGGGAGTTATTGGTCAGCAGTAGAGATTCACTTTGGGAAGATGAATAAAAGCTTAAGAGATGGTTGTACAACCATGTGGATGGACTTAATGCCATGGAACTGTACACTTAAAAATCACTGGAATTAAAATGGTGTTTTACGTCATGTGTCTTTTGCCACAGTTAAAAAATATGTATCTTATTAGCAAATTTTTAAAATATTTATTGGAGTATGGTTGATTTATAATGTTGTGTTAGTTTCAAGTATACAGACAAGTGAATTAGCCAGAATTTTCAAAAGCTGTTAATCACTCCAACTTATTAGCAGCTTACCATTTTTGTATAACTCCCCTTTTTTATCAGTTTTAATATAAAATAACTAATGGCCTCCAAAATGCATACAAACACTAACAGACAAGCACCTCAACCACAACCATGCTCATACATACACACATACATTGTCTTATAGTAAGAATTTTTTAATAAGCCAAATTTCTGACTCTAATAATAGAAACCAACATATCTTACCTCCAAGACCTCTCAGTTAATTATCTTCCAAATGAGCAGACAGGCTTTATTCACTCTTCATTGCAAAGGACTCCTGCTCACAGAATCTCTCACATCCTTTGAGTATCAAGACTCAAAAAGCAGCAATAAGCCTAAGAGTGAGGTAGAAAAGGCCAGTGAGTGTTAAGTCTCTTCCTGATCTCGCAGAGAAAGGAGGTGTTTCTCTTCCCCTCCTATGAGATACTCTCCTACAGTAAAACTCACTCAGAGGCAGAAAGAAGGTAGAGAAATTTCGTCTAAGGTACCTGCCCACTCAAGACCTTGATGGATGTCACACATATGACCACATTACTAATGACATGTCTGGTTCTGACCCAGATCCAAGACTTAGATCGACCCAAGATCTCACAGAAGATCTGTGCTTCTGATCACAGGTTTAATGAACAGATAAACCAGTACACACAATGATTCCCTGCTCACTTTAGCGGTTTTCCTCTCCTCCTCACCAACTTTGGCCCCATCCTTTAGAATCAAATCCAAGTTGCATCCTTTTCCTAAACCCTTCTCCCAATTAACTAGGTTCTCAGGGATTTCCTTCCTCTTGATTCCTAATAAATGGATCTGGGATGCCCTTCAGCAAGAGCCTTTACGTAATGGTGTCTCTAAAGAGTGTATTGAGCCCTTGCTCTGGTGTTTGATTCTCAGTTAGACTGTGATTCCCTAATTAAAGCTCACTGCCATGACTTTTCTCTCACCTCTGCTTGATGTCAGCTACATCATAACATATTCCTGGTAATTCATTAAGTGACGGAAACAGTTCAACAACAGCTTTATTTGGGGTAGAAATATAGTCTCTGCAATACCATACACCTTTAGCAGATCTTGTAAATAGTAAATGCTCAGTAAATGTCTGGGAACTGACCAGACAGTTTTTGTGTCCATTAAGTCAGCAGTCCCCAACTTTTTGATCCCAGGGACTGGTTTCATGGAAGACAGTTTTTCCACGGATTGGGATGGTAGGATGGTTTTGGCATGATTCAAGCACATCGCATTTATTGTGTACTTTATTTCTTCTATTATGACATCAGCTCCATCTCACATCATCGGGCACTAGATCCTGGAGGTTGGGGACCCCTGTTAAGCAATTAGAAGGTGAAAGAAGGATGCTCCTGAACTAGCCCCACAGAGTGGAGGAGAAGACATGTGGACTCCTTCCAGGATCAGAACTGTAGGGGAATTTGTGCAATTAAGCATAATCTCCTTTTCCAGAAAGGAAATCTAGTTTCAGAGAGAAGTGTTGTATTTGAGATCACACTGTGAGTTAGGGGCAACTCTAAGACTGGAGCCTAAGTCTCGATGGTGAGGTAGGTTTGGAATCTTCTCAAAGGGTTCGTAACAGTCCATTTGGAAACTACTTTCTGTGATAAGAGAGAAGTTCTCACTGAGCTGTTACACTAGAAACTCTGTGTGATAGATTGAGGATTGCTCAGAATCTCCCTGACGTTTACAAAGTTGTCCTCTAAAATCACTGTAATTCTGGGGCACAAAAATGATATTCTAAAGTCACCGAAAGTAGAAAGTTGTGGGAAGGAAAGTAGAAAGTTGTGAGAGGATGAAGATTCCTTCCAAACCTGGGTATTTTCTGCATTTTATTATGCATGTTTGCTAAGTTGCTTCAGTCATGTCCAACTCTTTGCAACACTATGAACTATAGCCCACCAGGCTCCTCTGTCCATGGGATTCTCCAGGCAAGAATACTGGAGTGGGTTGCCATGATCTCCTTCAGGAAATCTTCCCAACCTAGGGATCGAACCCACGTCTTTGATGTCTCCTGCCTTGGTAGGTGGATTCTTTACTGCTAGCACCACATGGGAAGCCCACTGTAAGATAAATAACACATCAACCCAGGAATTTTCAGAGAAGTAGAAGCCACCCACCCTCCTTGTTATGCTGTAGTTATTTCTTTCCTCTGTAAATTATTAAACTTATACTTCTCATTCAAGGAACTTTTGTTCAGCACCAATGAGGTACCAGGTACTGTGTTAAGTCAAAGGATCCAGAGATGAATTAGGCAAGCTCTTTGAGGAATTCCTTTGAGAATTCCTTGAGCTCTTTGAGCATTCCTTGAGGAATGCTAGAGACAGGCAAATAAACAAATAATTTAAAAACTGTGCAGGGTACCATAACAGGTGTTTTCAAGGTGCTTCAAACATATCCAGGCACAGAGGAGGCACTCAATAAACATTTGTTGAATGAATGAATGAACAAATGAAATAGCTAGTAATTAATAATTAATTAATTAATTAAAATTTGCCCAAGGAATTTAGGGAAGCTATTTGCATTTATATAGGGTAGGTTTGCTTTTAAATTGGGTTTCCATGGAGAGAACAGACTTGTGTACACAGCAGGGAAGAAGAGCATGGGATGAATTGAGAGAGTAGGACTGACATATATACACCACCATGTGTAAAATAGACAGCCAGTGGGGAGCTGTGCTATAGCACAGGGAGCTAGCTCGGTGCTCCACAATGACCTAAATGGGTTGGACACGGGAGGAAGATCCAAGAGAGAGGGGAGATATATATATATATGTATGTATATATAGCTGATTCACTTTCTTGTACAGCAGAAATTAACACTACATTGTAAATCAATCATCCTTCAAATAAAAAAAATTTTTTTTAAGAAAATAAAAATAAATAAATAATTAACTGGGTCTCCAAATAATTTTTTTAAAGTTAAGAAAAAAAATTTAATAAAATAAACTAGGTCTTCATTCAATCATTCATTCATTCAAGTGCTCATTCATTTATCCATGTGTTGAGCATCATAATGGGTTACTAGACACTGTGAGAAGCTGAACTGAATAAAGCAAGGCCCTTGCTCTCAAAGATTATAGAATGATAAAACAACTAACATTTTATGATACACGTTTTATTCTGATCTCTGCATGCTCCATTAGAATGTAAGTTCCATGAAGGCAGAGTCATTCTCTGGCTTTCTCTCTGCCATATTTGAAATGCCTACAAACAGTTCCTGGTGCCAGGTCAGAACTCCGCAGCTAGTGCCAGAGTAAATGAATGAGTGACTGAAGGAACAGATGGGTAGTACACCGACAATATTGTGAGAGCTTGGAGGAGCAGCATCTCATTAGCAACGTCTCAGGAGCAGATGGAGGAAGAATTCAAGGAGGAATAGAGAAGGATCTGGGAGGAGAGAAACCAGAAGGGTGCGCTGTCATAAAAGCCAATAGACAGGACAGAGTTTCCAAAAGGAAAAGCTAATTGACTTGCCTGCACCCAAGAATCATTTTTGATCACTTTGGGCCCCAGGGCGGGGACTAGGATGAGACAAGCTCCGAGCCTTGGGTGCAAACTTTAAAGGGACACTCACTCTCAGAATCGTTCAAGTTCAGTGCCAGCACCTGAAAGCCACACCCCCTTAAATTTGTCTCCATAATGCCTTGCTTGTCTCACCCTACCCCAGCCCTGTGGGGCCTGGCCCTGTGCCAGGAAGATAATAGTCATTAAGACACAAGCCCGGGACTTCCCTGGTGGTCCAGTGGCTAAGACTCCATGCTCCCAATGCAGGGGCCCAGGTTCATTCCCAGAACAGATCAAGTTCGATCAAGGAACTAGATCCCACATGTTGCCATTAAAGATTCCACATGCTACAACTAAGAACCAGTGCAGGCAAATATATATATATATATATATATTTTTTTTTTTTTTTTAATACACAATCCCTCTCTCAAGAAGGTAAAAGTCTATCAGGCCGACAGACATAAACCCATCAATGACAATGCAGAAGATGAGTTTTGGCCGGAGTAAGCAAAATGAGCAGGAGAATCAGACAGGAGCACCGCAATTGGACTAGGGGCTTGGAAAATATGACGGTGATGAGCTGAGACTGAGAGACAATCACAAATGCACAGAGAGGGAGGGGAGCACAGCATTCCGGACAAGGGAACAGCACGCACCAGAACTAGGGGCTTGAAACCACATCGCGTGTCCCGAAACGGTGACGTGGTGGGGTAGCCGGAAGTGAGAACAGAGTGGTCGTAAATGAGGTTAGGGATGCGGGTTCCCGTTATTCATCCTGTCAGCCTGGAGCCCCATCTTTACGTTTACAGTTCTGTTAGTATCTGGGGCAGTTTTCCTTGGAAACGAGCTGCTGCCTAAATTAATTGACAGGCCCATCAGTCTGCTCTTCCTCCCTCCATCCTGGCCTCTTAGAGAACAGGGAGGAGGCCCCCACTGAGTCTTTGCTGCTCAGTCAGAGGTATTTTTAGTCCCAGCAGAAAATAAGGGCAGTGTGCATTTAATAAAAATATCAAGCCCTGGGAATGATCTAGTGCCAGCGTTGGAGTAATCAGGGACGGGACATGTTTCCAATTGAATTACTACTGTGGTCATAGTTATAAAAAGAGAGAGGGAGTAGAAAAATATGAGGCTGGTCAGTTTCTCGGGAGCATTTAATCTTGGTTCACTCTAATTTTAATGTTCGAAGACACATGAACCAGCTCTGTCCTTAGGAGTTATTTCAGAGGGGACGGGCCCATGCCCACAACTTGCAATCGACACCGGGCAGCCCTACTCCGAGAAGTTTTCTTTCTTTTTCCCTCTTCTTTTCTGTCCGCCCCCCCTCTCCCTCCCTGCTCCCACTTTTGGCCTCCATTAGCTCGGCTGCTCACAAGCTGATGGGACACAGTGTGAATAATTACAATGAGGGTAAATTTAGACTCTGATGGAACCGAGGGAATGTGAGCTCAGAAGCTGGGCTCGGGGCGAAAAGGAGCCAGCGCAGTATTTAGAAAGAGCCCAGGAGGTACAAGCTAGAGGTTGTCAAATAAACAAGTTACAGGGCTGTGAAGTACAGCACAGGGAATACGGTCAATAATATTAGAGTGAATCAGTATGGCGTGTCGCCTGTAAAAGTATGGAGTCACTATATTGTACACCCGAAACAAATATAATACTGTAGGGGTCTTCCCAGGTAGGGCTGGTAGTGAAGAACCTGCCTGCCAATGCAGGAGTTGTAAGAGACTCAGGTTCAATCCCCAGGTTGGGAAGATCCCCTGAAGGAGGGCATGGCAACCCACTGAAGTATTCTTGACTGGAGAATCCCATGGACAGAGGAGCCTGGTGGGCTGCAGTCCATGGGGTTGCAAAGAGTCGGACATGACTGAATCGACTTAGCACACAGTATAATACTGGAAGACAACTGTACTTCAATTTAAAACAGTAATTTTAAAAAAGAGACAGCAGCAACATGAATCATGAAGACTGTGCTCCCCCAAGATTTCCAGGGGGAGAAAAAGTCTCCATTTTTTAGATCGTCATATCCTGCTCCTTTCGATCTTATCATGATTTATCTCCACAGCATGGTCTCCCTCTGTTAGTCCCCTGACACCCTTTGTCACCTTCTCTAGTGAAAAGAGTAATAATTAGTTGCTTCTTATTAAGGGCCTCCTTAATAAGAAGTTATGTCATACGTAACTTACATATAACATACAGAATTTATGTCACTTTATCCTGAAACTTACATCAAAAAGCAGAAACCATTAGCAATCTGTGACTGGTGAGGAGACTGAAGCTTAGACAGGTTAAGTCACTAGCTAATAACTGGCAGAACCTGGATTCTGGCTCATTCTAGAACCCATCCATCCTCTGCCCACTGCCCTCTGACTCTGATCTTCCAATTTGACCCAGTTCTTTAGAATATGCTTCTTCACACCTCTCATATCTCACATAGGCTGGCCCTTTCCTTGGAATGCATTCTGACCCATTTTCCTAGAATTCTCTCCTAAATATCTTACATTTTGTCCACATCTGTTGTAGCATGTGTTACCATTAGCATTAGTAATAATCACTATTGTATATTCAATTTATATTGTATGCCAGGCATTGTTCTAAGTGCTTTGCATGTATTATCTAATTTAATTATCACAACATACTTAAAAGACACCTACTGTTATGATACCCATTTTACAGAATGGAAACTGATGCATAGAAAAATAAACTAGCTTGCAGAGCTGGCAAGTGGTAAAACTAGAAAAATAAAATCTCATGAATTGAGTAATCACTATGTAACAGGCACTAGACTTAACACTAAACATGTATGTTTGCATGTTATCCTGACAGCAATTGTATAATTAATAACCCCATTTTACAAATGATAAGGCTGAGGCTCAGACAAAGTTTTAAGTAACTTCATCAGGGTAACAGATCTAGGATGGAAACTCAGGTACGTGAGGACTCCAAGCCCTTTGCTCTTTTGCACAGCACGATGAGTTGCTTCCATCACTGTCTTCTCAATGTTGCTGCTGCTCAGTCGTGTCCAACTCTGTGTGACCCCATAGACGGCCTCCCACCAGGCTCCCCTGTCCTTGGGATTCTCCAGGCAAGAACACTGGAGTGAGTTGCCATTTCCTTCTCCAATGCATGAAAGTGAAAAGTGAAAGTCAAGTTGCTCAGTCGTGTCCGACTCTTCGAGACCCCATGGACTGCAGCCTACCAGGCTCCTCTGTTCATGGGATTTTCCAGGCAAGAGTACTGGAGTGGGGTGCCCTCACCCTCTCTGGTCTTCTCAATGAATCATCACTTTTTAAGAGAAAAGCCATGTTTTATTGATGCCTCGCTCCCCAGCACTTCACACAGGTCCCTGGTACACAGTGGGCTTACAGTAAATGTTGGATGAAAAGATGAATAAAATACAGGGCATCAGCAACCTGTTTCAAATATGATGTGTTTAAATGCACTGGGAGGAAAAAGAACAAGATAGACATGTTTATGAAGGGTGTTCTTAGGACAGAGGACTCTCCCAGCATATGCAGCTCCTGTCAGCTGGTCCAGGCTGTCAGGTAAAATCAGGCTCGCATGAAGGAAGGCTCTTCCCTCAGACAGATTGACTGCTGAGTGAAGGGAGGTCCAGCCCTGCCCTCTGGACCCTCCTTGCTCGGGGTCTCCTGTCCTCTCTGAGCTGGCCTTCCCTCATGAGGCCTTGACACCAAGTCTAGGCTGTGTTCAGGGCTCCCAATGATGACGGCTGGACCACTGCTTGTTCTACACAGCGTCCCCTGGATTCCAGCTGTCCTTACTGGCATCCTCCACTATATCCCTTCCCTGCTGTTTTGCGTCATGCCCAGGGGCAAAAATCCATGAAGCCCTTTGGAATAAAGAGTTAAATTTCTGCAAATGAAATTTCACTGGAGACACTTTCCTTTTTTTAATTGGAGGATAATTAATGTTGTGTTGGTTTGTGTTGGTTTCTGCC
>NW_011494771.1:3025719-3053639 GCF_000754665.1 Bison bison bison
ATATCGTGAATCAGTCATAAGTATACATATATACTCTCCCTCTTGAGCCTCCCTCGCACCCCATCCCCCCACCTCACTCCTCTAGGTCATCGCAGAGTCCTGGGCTGAGCTCCCTGTGCTATACAGCAGCTTTCCATTAGCTATCTACTTTACACATGGTAGTGTATGTATTTCCATGCTACTCTCCCAATTTGTCCCACCCTCTCCTTCCACTGCTGTGCCCACAAGTCCATTCTCTGCATCTGTGTCTCCATTCCTGTCCTGAAGATCGGTTCATCAATACCATTTTTCTAAATTCTATATATGTGTGTTAACATGCAATATTTGCCTTTCCCTTTCTGATTTACTTCACTCTGTATAATTTACAATAGTCAGGGCATGGAAGCAACCTAGATGTCCACTGACAGATGAATGGATAAAGTTGTGATATATATATATATATACATACACACAGTATACAATGGCATGTTACTCAGCCATGAGAAGGAACAAATTTGAGTCTGTTGAACTGAGGTGGATGAATTATTAGAGACTCGAGAGCAGGTGACAGTGTCCCCAGAGAAGCCACTGCCTCTTCACACCTGCCACTCTTTACCTTTCAACTGGACTTCTATAGAGGTGCCCAGAGCCCAAGGAAGCTGGATCCCAAACCTGCCTCTGTCACTGCTTAGTCACTGGACCTGGGCAAGTCACTATTCTCTCTAAGCTTCCATTTCCCATCAGTAAAATGGGTATAACATCCCCAAATTACAATGTGGTTGAATGATTGGAAGACCATATGGAGGAGAGGCAGGAGAAGGCAAACTTCGTAAGGATGCTCTTTGCAGTAGATGCAGAATCTCAGATCCACCTCAGGTGACCAGATGTCCCGGCTGGTCCAAGACACAGAGATTTTGAAGGTGTGGGATTTCCAGTGTGAAACATGAGAAATTCCCAGACAAACCAACATAAGTCACCTACCACATACCAAAATGGGAATAATAAGAGCTCTTTCCTTACAGAGGGGGCTTGGGACTCTATGAAAATGTATGTAAAGTGCATGTTTCATTTCCTTCTGTTACCATAGTTCTCTGGTTCTGCCCATTGATTATCGTTATTTTCTACACAAGGGAGTATGGTGACTAAAGAAAAACCATGCTGCCCTTGTTAATCTCTGAAAGAAAGGCTCCCTCCTGGGACTAGTGGCTGTGTAGGTGACTACCCTGTCCTGGGGACACTGAGTGGTTCCCAGGAGTCCATAGGAACAGATTTCTGTGATGCTAAATTTAGGCTAACTTTACTCACCTGCTTCATGCCAATCTGGTACCTTGCAGCTGTTGGCTGGGAGAGGGCCAAGGCAGAACACTCATTTAATGAAATGACTCAGGCCTTGAGCTGAGAGAACAGAGGAAGTAAACAGGTCAGCTCTTCAAGTTGCTCCCAAGAAGGACACACGATTGCACAGCATCATTTATGGGTAGAGTTCAGGTTGTCAAGTCTGCTGACAATGCACAGTCAACAGCCAGTGCCTGGCACAGAGAAAACACTCAGTAACATGTTAAATTTAAAGTCTGTTGACTTCCAAGTTATTTTGACAACCTCATTTGAAATATTAAGCATTAATCATAGTCTTATTTCAAATGTATTTTCCTACCAATATCTCCTATTAACATGTTCTTCCTACAAAATGGAAGGGCACAGCCTAGAAAGCTTTTACTTTAAAATCATTAAACCTGTTTGCAGATCCCCAGAATAGGATGGAAGCCTTCCTCACCTTGGATAAATATGTAAAAATACAAGTAAGTAATATCAGAAGATTGTGGTAGAATCATGGTGATTGGTGTATGAATGCTTTCAACATTTTTGTACATGTGACCATTTTCATAATGAAATTTAGAGGGAAAAAAAGCAAATCCACAGATGCCAAGATAAATCCTCATCCTAATTCTCTTAAATCAGATTGGAAATGGCTGAAAGGTGTGACTTCATACACCTGGGTGGACAAGGGGACATTTGTCCTGAGAAAACCAGACCCCTCTCTGAAGTAGAAACAAAGTCACACCCTTGCTGAGTCACTCCTGAGCTGTGACACTGCAGCATTAGGGAGTGAAAGTCAAGTGCATGTGATAATGGGCCCGTGTGCCCAGGGGGAGGCTGACATCACCACAGGCTCATCTCTTAGATCATCAGAGTGACCTGTTTGCTGGGCCTGGAAGAGAACAGTCAGCCAAGGGCTCCCCAGGCCAGCAGATGAGGAGCTCAGTCATGGCAAACAATGACTCCATCCTCCAATGTGATCAGATTTTATCCTCTGGTTAGCTTTTATTTGGTTAGCTATATTCAATAATCTCCTCTGGTCTGATCTCTGGGTAGCTTATGTTCACAATGATGTAACTGTCCCTTGCTCTTTTCTTAGAATAAGAGCTGCTGGTCTGTGGACAAGGCCGGGGATATCATATCATATCATAGCTGGTTTTATATATACAAGCAGCTATTGACCCCATGTGAGTCCTTTAAATCACCTGGGCTGTGATTTCTTCCTGGCACCCTGGTACTATGTAAACACTGGTCATAGATTCACCATGAACTCCCCATGAGAACAGGATCTCCATCATATTTATACCCTCAGAGGCTAACCTAGTACCCTAAGACACACGAGGCTCACACAAAATAAATGTCAACTGAACTGAAATGAGGAAGCAGCCACTACTGTGAACGCTGCGATTCTGAATCTGGTTTTTCTCTTTCCTGCTTCCCAGGTGGCGCTAGTGATAAAGAACCTACCTGCCATTGCTGGAGACATAAAGACGTGGGTTCGATCCCTGGGTCGGGAAGATCTCCTGGAGGAGGGCACGGCAATCCACTCCAGTATTCTTGCCGGAAGAATCCCCATGGACAGAGGAGCCTGCCAGGCTACAGTCTAACATGACTGAAGGGACTTAGCATGCATGCACGCTGCACACAGTGGTCTCACTACACATCTGATGTTTGCTGTAACTATTTCTAATCCTTGTCACACCCTTATGAGGCACTCACCATCACCCTCATTTACAGTTTGGAAAAACTAGGCAGACAGAGCTTTGTCACTGAGCCAGGATCTGAATCCGTACTGACTTGACTTCAAAGCCCATCCCTTTATTCTCATCACACCTCATTCTTTCCTCATGGGAGATTGTAAGTAACAACTTTGTCCACACAATAAAGCAAGAAAAACTGGGCAAATGCAGGTGATGGAGCTCTTCTTAGGGAACACTCCAAACACCCTTTGCTTCCAGCTACCTAGAAAGAACAAAGAAACAAATAAATCTCCTCTTCATTGTGGGCCTGCTGCAAGCTGCATCACAGTTTGAGGTCACCCAAGTGATGAGAAGTCCCTCCAAGATGACACAAAAAGGCTGCAAGTCACTCAAGAATGGAAGCAGAGGGTCTTCAATACAAGGGGGCTGATTGATCTAGGCATGAGCAGAAGGCACTGCAGACCGTGACCAGTCATGTCCATTCGTCTTCCCTGACCACAGCCTTTCTCCTCCCCAACACAGAAAATAAGTTCTAATCCAGAGCGTGGCTACACCTGCCACATTCTGTCTCCATGGCTGTGGCTCCCCTGAGATTACTCTTTGAAGAGGAGAAAAACTTCCAGCCGGAAGAATGATTCCTAATATTGCTATCCTTGAATAATACCTCTGACCTGCAAGAAAAAGGGCAAATCATGCAATGATGCCAGAAAGTTTATTCTGATCAGTACCTCCCATTATTCCACAAAAGCCACACAATTGTCATGTCTCCAGCCTGAAGAGACTTGTTGTTTTTTTCTAAGCAAATGGTATCCAGTCAGTAGGACCCCTTCATCATCTGGATTGTGCCAGACACAGTGCATGGTACATCTAGCCCCTTCTCCTCATAGCGACCTTCGAGCTAGGTATCACACCCAATTTACAGATGAGAGAATTGGGGTTTAATGGGGCTTCCTAAGTGGCTTAGTGGTAACGAATCCACCTGCAATGCAGGAAATTTGGGTTCAATCCCTGGGTCAGGAAGATCCCTGGAAGAAGGAAATGGCTTCCCACTCAAGTAATCTTACCTGGGAAATCCTGTGGGCAGAGGAGCCTGCAGGCTTACAGTCCATGAAGTCTCAAAGTCAGACATGACTGAGCGACTGAGCAGGCAGAACAGCACCTCATAGCAACCTCTGAGCTTGATATACACACCCAATTTACAGATGAGGGAAGTGGGGCTTACCTCTGAGACTAGGAGAGAGTACTTGTCTGTAATTTTGAAAGAAGAATGCAACTTTTTTAACTTTTTATTTTATATTGGAGTACAACCAGTAAACAGTGTTGTGAGTTTCAGGTGCTCAGTGAAGTGACTCAGCCATACACATACACTTGTATCCTTTCTTCCTCAAACTCCTCTCCCATCTAGGCTGCCACTTAACACTGAGCAGAGTTCTCTGTGCTTATACAGTAGGACATTGTGGATTATCTATAGTAAACAGAGCAGTGTGGTCATGTTGATCCCAACCTCCCTACCTATCCCTTCCCCCTACCCTTCTCTTTCGGTAACCATAAGTTCATTCTGTAAGTCTGTGAAGGAAGTAGACAATTGAAATCAGCTTCATATAAGTAGCATGGCATCATGTAAAAGGACCATGGCCCTTGGCTCAGTCACTCTGGGTTTGAAGTGCACTTACCAGCATGTGTGACCTTGGGCAAGACAAAGAAACTCATTTACAGCAGCAACAGGCATGATATTGCTTTTATCCCTAAAGACTGATCTGAATACCACTTTCCTATATTGCAGGCATATTCTTTACCATCTGAGCCACCAGGGAAGCCCAATCTGTGGGACAGTGTTTGATATACTGAAGGCATTCAATAAAAATTTGGTGACTCCTAAGAAGAAATGAAATACAAAATAAGCAGAATCAAAAGGAAAGGAAATGAAATAGCACTTCACCCGCAGAAGGTCAGACCCCAGGGATCAGCTGAGCTGAGACTGGAATGGCACGGGAAGGGATTTGGGCTTGACTCAGAAAAGGAAAGATGGAGCCATCACAAGTTCTCGAGCAGAGGAGCTGCATGGTGAAAGGAGACATATTTGGAGACCTCCCTGGTCTCTGGGACGTGATGATAATTTTGGCATCGCTTTAGTTGCCCAGCTGCAGTATTGAAGCATTGTCATTGTCTGATGCTTATAATATTACAATAGTTTTTCTCAAAGTAAGACTGGCTAGCAGCAGAATTCCTCAGGGAGCCTGAGAAAATTACATGATCCTAGGACCAGCCCAGACTTAAGAATTCAGGCACTCTTGGAGATAACACCCAGGAATTCACAGCCTTTCAAATACCCCACTGGTTCTAATTCACACTGTCCAAAAGCCATTCATCTAAAACAAGCGGTCTTAAACTTAAAGAAGAGTCCTCATCAGAGCAAGTCATCTTATCATCATCAGGGCTCTGGGTTTTCAAGGACCATTCATAGTATAATAATAAACCAAAGACAGTTGTAGCCCTCTTTTAAACTGCCAGACACCTAAAAATAGTCAGCAAGCAGTGTGAGCCTCAGAAAAGTGGCCAGAGGAGGAACTACAATTAGTAGCTGACCCCTTGTTACAGGGCAGGACTTTTTTTTAGACCTGTAGCTCATGCCAATTCAGTGGCCTAGGAGTAGGCCCGACTGAAGTGCCGCTTATGCTACTGGCTAAACAGAGTCCTGGAAAGTGACCACGTCTCTCGCCAGCTCTGAGATGTGAAGTAGGGCTGCAGAGCCGGTGGAGAGAAGTGGGAAGAGATTCAATCAGGTCAATAGCATTGACTCAGCACCTCACAAGAGGAAGACATTCCAGGTAAATTGGAGGACACTCAGGTGAGAGCACCAAGGCCCAGCCTCAGGGAACTTCGATCCAGGGTAGTATAAAACCCAAGAATAGGATATTATTGTAAAAAAAAAAAAAGTATGATTAGGGGAGCAGAGAAAAATAAGAAATTGATTTTAAATAGGTTAGGAAAGAAAGGATCTGTGGAGGAGGTTGATAATTGACCAGGGTCTCAATAGTATGATTGGAACTGTAACAGGGAGAGACAAGAATGGGCATATACAGGCAGAGAAAATGTTACATGCAAACAAATAGTCAGGAAACTATGAAATGCTGAAGATTCTGATATAATGGAGGTGTTGCTTTCTTTCCCAGAAATAATGGGGCAGGTGCCTAGAAAGAGAGATTAGGGACAATTCATGAAAGCTTTGAATTCCAGAAGAAGAAATAGGTACATTAGTTTGTAGGCAACACAAGAAACCCTATTAAAATAACCTTGAAAAAAAACGAAATAACCTTGATGACAAGTTGGAGAGTAATTTACAATAAGAATATGGAGAGGCATTTATCCATCTTTCTTATAGGTCGGATAAATCTGTACCTCCTTCTAGGCTGGGGTAAAGGAGAGAAGGACTGTAGTCTTAGAATGTCTGCTTCTTCTGAGTTTTACAGCCCCAGGGAGACAGAAGGCACTAGAAAAATATTTGCCAAATTGGTTTGAAGGCAGGCCGATGTGGCTGGAGCTACATTTATTGTCTAGGCAGCAGAGATCATGAAAGTAATCCTTCTCTGGGCAACATTGATGGCAAAGGGATAAGAGAGGAGAGAATCCACATTTTTCTTTTTCTTGGTTTACAGCATAACTTCCCTAGCTTAGCCCAAAAGTTATGTGAAATACTGATTGTAAACATATTCTAATTTCTATCCTCCCTGTGTCTATAGCATTTTGATATGTGAAGTCTATATTTCTAAGCCCAAAATTTAGGCTAGCCTTATACCCTTGCTCTGGAAAATAGAATGTGGAGGAAGTGGACCAGTTCTGAGCCTAGACTTCAAGAGGCCTTGAGCAATTCTCCTGTCTTTTGGAAACATGCCACCTCCACAAACAGAAGCCCAGGGGAGCCTGTTGAAGAGTTGGAGACTTCCCATCAGATGGCATCTTATACCAGTCTCTCCCCAGCTGACGCAGCAGTTGGCATCTGGTGCATGAGAACAGATAAGCCCAGCCAAGCCCAGCCTAGTCTTGCAGAAATATCCAGCTGACCCATAGACTCAATAATAATAAATGGTTGGGATTTTTTTTTATTAGTGTGAATGTTGTGGTGGTTTGTCAAAACAATAGTTAACTGACACAGTGTTCCTCTCGATGAGTTTCTCATGGTCAAGGAAGCCAGATCCTCTCAGAAGTTACACTGTAAATCAGGTTATAGAAATAAAAAACAGAATTTTGAGCATCTAGCTGAAGTTGTTCAGAGAAGACAATGGCAAACCACTCTAGTACTCTTGCCTGGAAAATCCCATGGATGGAGGAGCCTGGTGGGCTGCAGTCCGTGGGGTTGCAAGGAGTTGGACACGACTGAACAACTTCACTTTCACTTTTCACTTTCATGCATTGGAGAAGGAAATGGCAACCCACTCCAGTGTTCTTGCCTGGAGAATCCCAGGGACAGAGGAGCCTGGTGGGCTGCTGTCTATGGGGTTGCACAGAGTCGGACACGACTGACGTGACTTGGCAGCAGCAGCAGCAGCTGAAGTTATTATTTATTCACTAAGTCATGTCAGACTCTTTGGGACTCCATGGACTGGAGCCCACCAGGCTCCTTGGTCCATGGGATTTCCCAGGCAAGAACACTGGAATGGGTTTCCATTTCCTACTCTAGGGGATCTTCCCCCAGGGATCAAACCTGAGTCTCCTGCATTGACGGGCAGATTCTTTACCACTGAGTCACCAGGGCAGCCTGTCTAGCTGAAGAGGATTTGCTAAATAACATAACATTTTTTATTCTTTCACCAAGCATGTTGACCATCAACCATGTGGTTAGTAGGCACTTAGTACTTAAGTATAAGCACTTGATCAGTGGTAACCAAATCAGGCCCCACCCATGCAGAAATTTGGGGTGTGGTCCCTTCATAATTTACAAAGTACTTTCACAGCCACTAGTTCATTAGATTCTCTTAACTTCTAGAGAAAGGCATTCTTGTTAGCACCCATTTACAAATAAGGAAATTGAGGGTGAGAAAGGCCAACTAATTTTCTTAAATCATGCAACCAGTTAGTAAGTTTGCATGCCCCACTTCTCATCACTATGGGATGAGAAGAGAGCCTATGGTTGCCCCAACTCCTAGGACCAGAGCTGCTGCTGCTGCTGCTGCTAAGTCACTTCAGTCGTGTCTGACTCTGTACGACCCCATAGACGGCCTCCCACCAGGCTCCCTTGTCCCTGGGATTCTCCAGGCAAGAACACTGGAGTGTGTTGCCATTTCCTTCTTCAATACATGCAAGTGAAAAGTGAAAGTGAAGTCGCTCAGTCGTGTCCAACTCTTAGCGACCTCATGGACTGCGGCCTACCAGGATCCTCCATCCATGGGATTTTCCAGGCAAGAGTACTGGAGTGGGGTGCCATTGCCTTCTCCGAGGACCAGAGCAGTAAATTTTATAATCAGACTGCAAAGGGACAATACAAGGACAAGGTTTCAAACCCACAGCTCTGACTCCAAGTCCTCCACTTGCCTTATAACATCAGCTATTCCTCCCCAAAACTTCTCGGGGTCTTCCCTACACAAGTCAAAGTCAGAGATAGGAAAGGAATTCATATTCCCCAAATTGCTAGCTCCCAACTCAAGAGCTGATTGCAGAGAGGGTGTCTGCTCCATGAAGCTACAAACATCGGGATTCAAGCATGGCAGGATCCAGGTGAATGAATCTTGGCTTATAATGATTCAAATATAGATCTACTACTTAGAGACCAGCCAACAACAATTTTCCCCCTGCATTCCAAGAGCTGAGTGTCATCTAACCAATAACCCATCCTGGGAAGCGAGATATGGCCTGCAATTCTAGAGGCATCTGTGCCCTGAGCATATAATTAAGTCAGAGGCAAGTACAGCTGGTGAAAGTAGGGAGGCACGCATAAACTCTTCAATCTAGGAATGTTGGTGAACCCTGTCATTACATACCCCGCGTGCTAATCTGTCCCACCGGGACTCCATAAACTCTGTGACTCTAACTGTTCTCCAGCTGCAAATGCATGTGTCTTCTTCTGGAAGACTGTAGCTTCCATCTTCACTGCCCTCATTGAGGGCCTTTCAAAATCATCACCAAGAAGATTTCTGAGTCATTGGGAAAGGGACGGAAATAGGTGATTTAAAAGGAAGAAGGTTAGCATTGGGAGGTGGAGGGAAAGAGTAAGTCTTAAATTGAAAAACTCTATTAACTCTATTCCACATACTCACTGTGTGATCTTTAGCAGGTTACTAAACCTCTCTGAGCCTTCATGTCAATAACAAAATCTGCCTCCTATGATCACTGTCATTAGGAATGTGGTGGGCCTCGGATGCTGCTGGAACACGACAAGTGTTTGATCAATGTCAGTCCTTCTCTTCTTTATAGATATGAAATGCTCTGATTTTGCCCTCAAATAAAGTTAAAACAGAATCAAGAAGCCAAAAACTCAAAAGAAACACGTAAAAGGAATAAGGAAGTAAAAGTCACTCAGTCGTGCCTGATTCTTTGTGACCCCATGGACTGTCCATGGAATTCTCCAGGCCAGAATACTGGAGGGGGTAGCCTTTCCCTTCTCCAGGGGATCATCCCAACCCAGGGATCGAACCCAGGTCTCCTGTATTGCAGATGGATTCTTTACCAGCTGAGCCACAAGGGAAGTTAGGGAATACCATTAATTTGAAAGTACAATTTCAGTTTAGCTGATGAACATTACCCTTAAACTCTTGATTGTTATTGAAATTCTGGACTTTTCACTCCATCTCTCCAAATAAAACCATAAGCTAAGCTAGGGAAAATTTTTTAATACTTTCCCCAGTGTAAAATAGTTGCAAATATTTTTTAAGTGATTTGAGAAGTAGGGATTGAAAAGGAAGTGTTCTTTCCATTTTTCCTCTGATTATACATTTTCTTATGAAAAAATGCTTAAATTAAAGATGGCCAAGTTCTGGGATTCTTCTTTGATTGTAGCCACAATATCACACTGTCCTCTTAAGCAAACCCTAGCACTGTATCATGGCTGTTTTACCCATTTGTAAAACTTACATTTTAGTACTTTTCCATCTTAATCACATTGTGAATGCTTGTGACCCATTCAAAAGCAGGGATCTTATTTCATTCATTGTGTTCTCTGCATTTAGCAGTTTTTGACACATGGTACGTAGTCAGTTCATGGCAGTGGCGTCAGCAACAGACATTTCTTATTTCCCTTGAGCCGGCAGGTTTGGATGTGCTGTTCTGATGTCATCTGGAATGAGTTCATCTTGACCGGACACATATATGCATCACTAACGAGCTAGTTGGGCAGCGGGGGCCTGTCTGGTCCAGGAAGCCCCCAGTTGCGATCATCGCATTTTGCTCTCAGAGATGATGCAATCTTCTGAAAAGCAAAGGTTTAGCAGGGCACCTTTAAACTTCTAAAGCAGGAGACACGGTTCGATCCCTGGGTAGGGAAGATCCCCAGGAGGAGGAAATGGCAACCCGCTCCAGTATTCTTGCCTGAAAAATCTCATGGACAGAGGAGCCTGTAGGGCTGCAGTCCATGGTGTCACAAAGAGTCAGACACGACTGAGCACACAATAGCATTAAGAGCTATCCTGGGAAAGTGACTCCCTCAGACAGGTCCACAAGAGTAAAAAGGAAAGAGATAAGAAATCAGATGTTCTCTTTCCACATTCCTTTATGTTTTGCTGGAGGAAATATGCAACCTTTCTGGAGGGCAACTTGGTGATATGTGTCAAAACGCAGCCTGGCTGCTCATTTGAGCTTATGGCTAAAAGGTTGGGGAAAGGCTAGACAGAGAGTGGCAGGGAAGAGGCAAGGGAGAAAAGATAGGGGGCTGGATAGGAAGTGAGAGGAGGTAGAAACCTGAGAAAGAATCCTGCATCCTCATGCCCTCTGACCCCTCAGTCCTGAGCTCTTCCAAAGACAGCTGATGCCCTGACTCTCCTTATTTCCTGGAGAGAAATTGTGGGCAATTAAATACTTACGTAGGAATCCAGGTGGAGCAAACACAAGCTGCCTCCTGGTCATCTCCAGGGGATGGAGGTAGAAGGCAAATTCCATGGGACAGCCCTGACCCTCCTGGCAAGGAAAAGAGCTACTGAAACTTGCTGAGCACTGAGCATCAAGAACAGATCATACTGAAACCATGAGGTGGGTGTGTAAGGCAATGTCCAAACCTAACTGGATTTCTTAGCTTCCCATCTCTGTGAAATCTCTGCAGGGGGAAAAAAAATGCCTCTGTGTGTGTGTGTGTGTGTGTGTGTGTGCGTTTTCCCCTCTCCCTTGTCTGTTCCTGTGTCTGGAGGTGGGGTTAGTTGCAAGCTCTGGAAAGCCTGGAATATGTTCTCCATTGTATTCTTTCTGTGAAGAAAATTACAACATGAAAAGGAAAGGGGGCGGAGAGGAACATTACATTCTAAACAGTCTCAGGGAGATAAGTGCAAAGTCTGTTAAGCTCTCTCATTGCTCCCCCGCACCCTCCCCCCACCCCAGCTTCTCTGAATTTCTTCTGCTTCTAGAATCTGGTGAAGGACACGCTGCAGAAACTGCTGCTGCAGGTGGACCAGAGAGCTTTGGCCGGTACTTCCCCGTGATGTACCAGCTGCTCCTGCTCATCTTCCTGGAGCAGCCTGGTACCCAACTCTTGCTGCCCACAAGGGAAGCTTTAGAAGGTCCTATTTAGGGAAAGATGGGCTGTTCTGGTTTTGTTCTTTTTCTTAGTGGTTTGGGTTATTCCTTTATTACTCTGTCTGTTAGGCTAGGATTCAGTTGGGGAGTGGGGATGAGGGGCATGGGTCCAGAATTATTGTGTAACTACCTCATTGTTCTGGGAATTTCCATGTACACAATATCTGTCATTTATTGATTCTTTACTATATATTCAAAAACCTGTCAAGCATCTTTGTCTCTGATTTCCTTTAACCCCCATAGACCTCCTGGAAGATCGATTGTACTCTTATTTCCAATTTCGGGATGAGATGTTGGGTCTCCAGGAGTTCAAGTCACTTGTCCAAGTTCACAAGCAAATGAGTGGCATAGCAGAGATTTGAACCTAGTTCTATCTGATTCTGGCCTTTACATTACCATGTATCTGAAAGATTGAGGGTGGGAGGAGAAGGAGACGACAGTTGATGAGATGGCTAGATGGCATCACTGACTCAATGGACATGAGTTTGAGTAAGCTCCAGGAGTTGGTGATGGACAGGGAGGCCTGGAGTGCTGCAGTCCATGGGGTCGCAAAGAGTCGGACACGACTGAGCAACTGGACTGACTGTCCCCATACTCCCGAATTGATAAAAGGCCATCTCAGCCCTCCATGTTCTTGAAGTCTTAAGAAAAAAAAGGGCAGATACCTTAAGTGAAGATGGTTCTAGGGGTAGCAGCATGATCCATTTCTGCCCAATGAGATGCAAGCGGAAAAGATTTCCAAGGGAGTGAAGGACTTCGCCAAGGTCACAAGGCTGTAGATTGAGGATGGAGGAAGAAAACTATAGAGTTCCTTCCAGCACAGAGATTTAAGGAATTGTGACTACCAGATCAATTAGAAGATGCTTGAAACTGTGCTTTAAATGGTCATTTTCCCCATCTTCCTGAGCACAGCTTGGAAGAAAATGCCACAAATGAACAAACAATAGCAACAACAAAACAAATCCAGAAAAAACATTTTGGTTTTCTTTTTCCCTTATTTTTTCTTTCTTTCTTTCTTCTTTTTTTTTTAAATCTGAGCACTGGGTTTGTTAGGTCTATATTTCCCCATTTCACAGATGAGGAAATTGAGACTCAGAGATATTGAGTCACGTGTGATCTGAGAGCCAGAGGTCCTTCCTCAGCACCAGTGTTTTTCGAAAGGTGGTCCTGGGACCAGCGTCTTCAGCACCACTTACCAAGGAACTGGTGGGAAATGCAAATTTTGAGCTCCACCCCAGGACCACTGAATCAGAAACTCTGGTGTTGAGGCCCAGCATTCCAGATTTTAACAAGCCCTCTTGGTGTTTCTGATGCTGCTAAAGATTAGGAACCACTGCTTCACAGTGGTTAGTAACTAAGAGCTAATTAAAAAATCCAGTTGTGAAATCTGCCATTTTAAAATGTTATTGCTTTAAACTACAGATGTTCTGAATGTATTTTTTTGTTTGTTTGTTTGTTTTCAAAGTTTTACAATATTGTGTTGGTTTCCGCCATGCAACAGCTCAAGTCAGCCACAATCATAAGTATATCCCCTCCCTCCTGAGTCTCCCTCCCTTCCCCCTATCCCAACCCTCTAGGTTAACACAGAAGCTCCAGAGTGTCTCCCTGCCTTATACGGCACTTCTCACCAGCCAGCCGTTTTACACACGACAGTGCATATATGTTGATGCTACTTTCTCCATTCACTCCACTCTCTCCCTCCGCCACTGTGTCCACATGTCCTTTTTCTCCATCTGCACCTCCATTCCTTTCCTGAAAATAGGTTCATCAATATCATTTTTCTAGATTCCATATATATGTATTACGTCACACCAGTCAGAATGGCCATCATCAAAAACCTGAATGCCCTTTTATTTTGGCCTTGGAGCAATCAGTTGCAAAACAAGATGATAGCAAACTTCAGAAAGCTAATGGACAATAAAGAAGGCTGAGCGCTGAAGAACTGATACTTTGGAACTGTGGTGTTGGAGAAGACTCTTGAGAGTCCCTTGGACTGCAAGGAGATCCAACCGGTCAATCCTAAGGGAAATCAGCCCTGACTATTCATTGGAAGGATGGATGCTAAAGCTGGAGGTCCAGTACTTTGGCCACCTGACCACACAACTTGCGGTCCACTGGTGTGTTAGGTGTCTAGCACAGAAGAGCATCTTGCTGCATTAAGGACAAAGATGTGGTTAGGGGAGGCTGTCCCAAGTTTTTATCCCTTCTTAAACTGTGCTCAGCTGGGGCTGAACAAAGTGGAGTCCTTGCCAGCTGTCAAGGTATAAAAAGCCCTGTTCGATGTGTTCCTTTTAAGAGCCTCATACTGCTAAGAAACCACACCAGAGGTGAAATGACTTGCCCAAGGTCACCCAGCTGCAGAGTGAGGTTAGGAAGGCAATCCATGTAGTACTTTCAGCACCAATACGTAGCGAGATGAGTTTGACTGCCAAGTGGTTTTAGCAGATGCTGCAACACAGTGTTCGCAGTCATCACTCATTCTGCCTCCCTGCAAGGACTGTCACACAATTTGGAGGAAAATGTCACACACACACACAAAATCAAAGAGCCACATTGGAGTAGGGTGTTTTGTTTTGTTTTTCTCCTATTTTTAAGCTTTGGGTTTGTTGTTTTTTTAATGTTTTCAAGATTTTTCAGTGGTAAAGTGATAAAGTGGTATTATAAGAAGACTTATAAAATTCTTTCATTTTTCATAGCAAACAAGATCTGAGCAATGTTCAGTTAATCTGGAGAGCAAACAGCTACTTGCAGTCTCATTGCTCTCTGTCCTTCTGCATCTGAATTTACTGATAGAATTGACCCCCTTCCCACCTCAGCTTCACCTTCCTCTCTACGCTTTTTGAATTTCTACTCTACACCCTTGCAGTTTCTCTCCAGCAATTACTGGCAGTCTTCTAGTCCCACCATTCACTGACTTTTGAATCCTCCTGTTGCCTTCACTCTGGTGCCTCACCTTTCTTTTTCATTCTTCTCCTAGAATTCATGTTCTCTGCCTGACTCTTAAACACTGGTGACCTCCAAACACTTGGCCTCTCCAAACCCTTCAGACTTCAGTCCACGTTCTTCTGGGATGATCCATCTGAGTATACCGATAACCTGTATATCCATCCTGTGCTGGCTTCTTTTCTTTTTTTCTTCTTTTCCACTCCTCCAGACTGGAATATCCAACTCTTTGCAGGATTTTGAAGTATTTCAAACTTCACACGATCCAAACTGAACTCACATGTCCAGAAGCTGTGTCCTCCATCGTCTAAGACTAGATGTGTTTGCCACTGCTATTTTAGTTGCTAAGTCATGTCTGACCCTTTTGCAACCCCATGGACTGTAGCCCACCTGGCTCCTGTGTCCATGGGATTTCCCAGGCAAGAATACTGGAGTCGGTTGCCATTCCCTTCTCCAGGGTATCTTCCCAATCCAAGGATCGAACCTTCATCTCCTGCATTGGTAGGTGAATTATTTACCTCTTAGCCCCTAGGAAAGCCCAAGACTAGACGTACCACATTGCTAACTATCCAGTTACTCAGGCCAGGAACTGGGAGTCATTGTTAATCCTAAATGATTCTCACAAGCATCACCTCCATAACATACACACACATACACGACCCAAACATACACACACAAACCACACACATGCTTTCACTCTTATGCATATGTGCACACATGTGTATTGCGTACACATGCTTCATTCATGCACACACGTGTGTACCCATATGCTTTCTCTCCTACACATACTCACATGTACACGTGTATACACACACACACACACACACACACAAACCCAATATGCAAAGGCCAAGTCCTGTCAATTTTGCCTGTCTATCCTCCCCACCTCTCCAACCCTGCTACCATGGCCCTTGAGCTGAGACCCTCATCATTGCTTACCTGACTATTGGGAGAACTTCCTGACTGTTCTTCCTCCTTCCTTTAAACCCAAGTTCCATACCAAAGCTAGAGGTATATCTCTAAAATGGAAATCAAGCATAGTTCTCCCCTTTTGCACATTTCCACACCTTCTATTGTTTGTAGAATAAAATCCAAGCTCATAGACATGGCCATCAAGATCCTCCTTTACCTGACTCTGAAGTCCCTTCATTAATTTCCACAAGAAATTCTCTACCAATGAGAACCTTGATATCCTCAATTACTTCACTGAAGATCCAGGCATAATTTGTGTCAATAGAAAACTAGTAATTCTATAAAAGTTTGATGGAAAGGTAATCTGTGAAATAGACATTTGAAACACATCATTTAGTCATACCAAACTACCCTACCCTCCATTGTCATAGCATTTAACTAATTGAATGACATTGGTAAGAGAGGATATGTAACTACAGTAAAGAATTGGGAAATTCTTTATGCAGTGACCTAGATATACAGTAATTTATTTAACTAGCCCCCTACTACTGAAAATAAGCTTAGTTACCAAGCTTTCCAATCAATATTATTAGAATATCAGTGTGTCCGCCCTAGGGAGAAGGGATTAAAGAAGGGTGAGGGTGAAAGTGGGAAGACTTTTTATAAAGCAATAGATCAGCTAAGGTGAAAATGGAGATGGAGACGAGATATTTAAGGACCTAGAGGCCTTGGCCTCAAGAAATTTAGTACTCTGAAAGAGACACAATAATAATTTCAAAGCATCATTTATTGAACACACATGTATTGTCCACCTACTATATCTCTGGGGGTTCTGTCAAGCCATGCAGATCTAGTATGGAGTAAACATGTAGCCAGTCTCTGCTTGTATGGAATTTTCAACCTAAAGAAGAAAGATAAGTGAGTATGTCAAGAGCAGCTAACCTAGTCTGGGGTAAGAGGTGGGGAGGGGGCTTTTCAGTAAGGAAATTCACTAAGCAAGTGGTTCCTGAAGGAGGAAAATCATTGACTCTGTGTTTCTCTAAGTGTGGTCCTGACCCACAGCAAGTGCATGACCTGGGAATTTGTTAGAAGTTCACAGCTTCAGATCCCACCCCAGACCTCGTGAATGAGAAACTCTGGAGCCAGGCAGAGCCCACAGTCTGGTCTTTACCAGTCCTTGGGGCCATCCTTACATAGCTAATCTGGGAACTACTGCCTAGAAAGCCAAAAAATGCAGGAGCAACTTTGCTTGTCTGATGCCGGCCTAGAAAGGCTTAAGATAGGAAGTGACCTTTGAACCAAGTCTTCAAAGGAGAGTGAGAGTTTTTCCAGGGGAGAAGCCAAGCTGGCCAGGAACATTTCAGGAATTTCAGGAGTTTGTACTTTTGAGCCAGCTTACAGTACCACCACCATCTTACTTCCTAAATGAATTTGGGATGAATTCTGGGGAAGTGACTTAGGCACAGTTATTCATTGCATGTTGCAAAGAATTTAAATGTTCATTAGCAGATGACTTCTTGAATAAACTCCAAGTCATACATGTAAATGAGTTCTATCCCTTTCTTTAGAAAAAGAAAGTGTGGGGTTGAACTTCAAAATCTAGTACTGAGTACCAAAAGGAAGGTGCAAATCACATATATGTCATGCTTTATGTGTGTGTGTGTGGTGTCATTTGCTAAGTCATGTCTGACTCTTTGCAACCTCATGGACTGTACCCGCCAGGCTCCTCTGGGATTTCCCAGGCAAGAATGCTAAAGTGGATTGCCATTTCCTTCCCCAGGGGATCTTCCAGGGATTGAACCCACATCTCCTGAGCCTCCTGAATTGGCAGGCAGATTCTTTACCACTGAGACACCGGGAAAGCCATTGGAAGCCATTGGTATATCATGTATATCATGCTACTTTTGCAGGAAAAAAATGTGACTGTATACATGCTTGCAATACTGCAGACAGACGCAAGAACCAGGAAATTGGCTCTCTGGTGGGGAAATCAGGGTGCAGGAAAGGAATGGGGGGGAGATTTTCATTGGATACAACTTGGCATCTTTTCATTTTTGGTCTATGTGCATAGATTCTAAGAAATGGACAAAGTATCTCATCTCAGGCACGAACAAGTAGTGGAGTCAGCGGAAGGCTCTGGTCTGCTCTGAGGGCCTCCAAGTAGGGTCCCCCCATCAGTCTCACCCCTCCAGCACCTCCTGGGGAATTTCATAGGTAGGGGATGTGACAGGGAGGGGTGTTCGGTGTTATAATTACTGCTTTCGGTACTGTTTTTTTTTTTTCTAACAGGATGTGCCAAAACACTGGTCAAAGTCAGAGCGAAGGTGTTGTTCGCGGTACTCCCTCTGAGTTCCCGGTATTTGGGAAATGGTCACTGAACAGTACCGGCCGGTGTGCAAGAGTTGAGAGGAGAACCCAAGAACCACTGCGGTGGGAAGGGGGGCCCTGTGGGCTCCATTCAGAAAAAGAACAATTGGTGGTTTAGGCAGCTGAGGTTAGAGTAGACAGAAAATGAAACAGCCTTTGGTGGTGGGGGGGGAAACACTGACCCTTGCCTCTATCCAAAAAAGGAAAAAAAAAAAAGGTGCAAACCAGTGGTCTTTAGTACACCATGCTTCTTCCTTTAGCAGTTCTTAGCACTCTCGAAAAAAGAGATCTCACCATCTCTTGTCTGCCCCAGCTTCCTCACTTTCCTGGAAGGAGAAGGAAGTCAGCTTTCAAGTGCCAAGTATAAACCCAGTTTATTTTAAGACCCCTCTTGGATAGCACAGTTAATTGTCTCCAAAACCTTTCTAAGAGAACATCCCCCTTTACAGACATGGAAACTGAAGCTTAGAAGAGCAATGTGACTTTCCCAAAGTTGCAAGAGTGAAACCATGTTTAGACTCCAAGTCTGAGGCCACAGTTTCTACCACCTTGATTTTATGCTACCCTGGGCTATGAAAAGATTCCTTCCAAGGCTCAGAAATCACTCATCCTTGAGCTCCATGGGCCCAGATTTGGACCCCTGAATTTGAAAACTGTATTTGAAAGCCGCAGAGTACACAGTGATCTTTGCAAGAAGACAAAAGAATTCACCCAGGAAATTCTATTTAAGATAGGGAAAAGATTCCCATTTTATCTGCTTGGGTAACCACAGTTTGTATTTGCTTCTGTAAAAATACCGGTTTGTCAAGTCAATGAACTTGATGGTGACTTGATGGCAATCTCCCACCCATCCATCACAAGAGTGTTCTATTTGCACATTGCCCAACAGCTGGGTCCACACAACTCCCCAGCTCTATGAGCTGTGTCAAGATAAAGGCTGGCTTGGAAGGGATCTGACCTTCTCTGGGGCTTAAAAAGGGGGTGCAGGGCTTTAAACTAAAAGGCACCTGACTCCAGTAAGAAAAGGAGTATTGCAGATTTGTTTGTTGAGTCATTCAACAAAGTTCATTGAGGACCTACTATGTGCCAAGAATATCAAGATGACTAAGAGATAGTTCCATTCTTTACAAGTCTTTCATGGTTTCAATATAACACATGTATAACACTGAGAGATAAATTGTAAAAAGAGATGCCTCAACAAGACCTAGAGTGCACAGACGAGTAAGTGGTGAATCCTTTGTAAAATTGGAGAGGTGGGACAGGGAGTGGAAGGGAAGGGATTGTGAGAAGTCTCTACAGGAGATGGCCTTGGTGATAAGCCTGGTAGGATGTAGAGAAGGACACTCCAGGTAGACAGAAAAGCAGGACCAAGTTTTTGGAGGCTTGAAAATTCATTTTTATGCAGGGATGATGCTCATGCAGCTGGAATCTGTCTCCAATTCCTGTCCCTGCTCTCAACTCACTGTATAATATTAGACATCTCATTTCGTCTCTTTGATTTGCAGTCCTGAGTGTAATTTGTGTACATTGTAAAAACCAAAGAAAGAGAGAGACAGAGACCTGTCTCAGTTTGAAGCAGGAAGGGTACAGAATTACGTGTCACGGAGGGTCCTGCCTAGGTTTAGCACAACGTATAGTCTTCGCTCCCTGAAATCACTTGTGTTTGATTCAAAGGCCACAGAGTAAGGATTCCAAGGTTAGTTGGTGTCTGTCATTCACACTGCCCCGTGTCTCCTGTATCTGGTCAATTTCTTAAGAAAATAGGAAGTAAAATAAAAGGGGTTAGACAACTGAGAACAGCTGATTGCTGGTGCTTGGGAAGAGCTGGAAGACGAACTTCTCCCCTTAGCCTCATGTTGGTTCCTCTGACTGTACCCCCTGCAACCTCCCTCTATTACTGACCAGACTCAGCTTCAACATCAACTCTTTCTGCATCCCTTCTCCAATCCACAGAGACAGGTCAGGTTAGGGTCAGGTACTATGCATCTATGCTTCCCAGCCCTCCATGCTTCTTTCATTATAGCCTTTATCACACTGAATTGTAATTGTCCACTAACTTTTTAGCATTTCTCATTAGACTATTTGTTTCACTAGGACAGCCATCATGTCTCCTTTCTATCCCCTAGTCTGTTACCTAACATGGAAAAAGTAACTGTTGACTTTGAATAAGTGAATGAGTAAATGAGAGAATGGAAGATGGTCAGTTCAGTTCAGTTCAGTCGCTCAGTCCTGTCCGACTCTTTGCGATCCCATGGAAGATGGTCAGCGAATGGCAATTAGCACAAAGTGGTCAAAAAGACTAGCTCCTCAGAGCATGAATGATACCCTGGGATTCCAGTGTGAGGAGGAGCAGAGGACATCCCAGTCAAAGAAGGACTGCATTACAGCTCTTGTTGAGACCATATTTCATCCCCCAATGCTGGGATTTTGAAAATCCAGGTGGGTTTTTTGGCCATTTTCTACAAGGATCAAAAGGTATAATTTATTCCTATCCTCAACAGTTATTTTCAGATGGCTGAGGTAAATGAGTTTTAGAAAACATGGAAGATTTTTTTAAGAAAAAATAAGCCATTATTTAACACAGGAGATGGCAGGCTAGAATAAAATAAATGGGAAAATTGAGATGGACCTCAATTGAGCCACCAGAATAAGTGGAGAAGTCAAGGCAGATCATGCTGATGAGGAAATTGATGATGCTCTTGATGATGATAATTATAATGATGGTGAGAGTCATCAATATTTTGAGCAAATGTTCTACATTCATTATCTCGTTTATCCCTCACAACAACCAAAGGAGGTGGGCAGTATTCTTATCTTATTCTTCAGATGAGGAAAATCAAACTCAGAAAGTTTAAATAATTGCTCAGGATCACACAGTTCATAAGAAGGATAACCAGAAATTAAACCCGAGTCTGACTCCAAAGCTCATTCAGCTAAAAAAGGCTGTTCTACCACCCATGTTTCTCTTCTGGGTTAATATTCTCTTAGTTAGGTTCTTGACCTCTTCATCCCTTTATGCCTTCTATCCTGAATAACAGAGTCATTGTTAAGAAGAAATAGACTTCATATCAAACTTATTCCCTGGAAGTAGGTCAAAATACTTCTGACTACTCACACTAACTTCATTTCATCTGCATATTCCAAAATAAAAGATTGCTGTTACATAGCAGTCAGCATGCAAAACCTGATTTCAGAAGCTAGAAGGTAAGACCAGATGTGCTGGGATTAATCCAGACTTCAGAGAGACCATATTATAAGACCCATTATCAACGGACTTTTCATATGAATCCCATCAGGCCTTCTCGCTTCTTTATCTAAAGGTACCCTTGAAATCAGAGAAGGCAATGGCAACCCACTCCAGTACTCTTGCCTGGAAAATTCCATGGGTGGAGAAGCCCGGTGGTCTGCAGTCCATGGGGTCGCAAAGAGGAGTCAGACACGACTGAGTGACTTCACTTTCACTTTTCACTTTCATGCATTGGAGAAGGAAATGGCAACCCACTCCAGCGTTCTTGCCTGGAGATTCCCAGGGACGGGGAAGCCTGGTGGGCTACCGTCTATGGGTCGCACAGAGTTGGACACGACTGAAGCGACTTAGTAGTAGTAGTAGTAATACCCTTGAAATCCTTTCTTAAACTTTTTCAAATCTTTTCTTTGGAAAGGATAATTATATTAGGTGCCTGATCATTTCCAGGGAATGTAATCACTATAGTCTTAACTAATTGCCAGCTCTTCAAAGACAGGAAATATGACCATTAGGTCTCATTTACCTAAAAGCCAGGAGATGGGATAGTCTCATTAATTTAATAGTCTGGTGAATTAAAAAAGACTAGAGATAGCAAAAGATGGATTTGTAGATTTCCAGATTGTAGACTACAGTAGAACACAGTACATTTAACCTCATATGAAATAATAATGTTTTACAGCTTACAGAGGACTCTGAAGAACACTGCCAAATAGGATACACCAATGCCATGAGGGAGATAATAGGATTATCTGCATTAAACAGAAAATCTTAGAGAGATTTAATTACGTTTCCCAGGTCACCCAGCAAATAGGAAGCAGAACTAGAATCTGAGCTGTGTCTCTTAACTCCTCACTCTGTGAGCAATGTCCTGCCCCATATTTTTTTATCATTCTTTCTTTCTAGCCAAGGGAAGCATAGCCAATGTGGACAGACGAGCTGAACTTACAATGAGCAAATCATACAGAAGTGCAGCTAGTCATCTGTCTTGGTACAAAGCAAATATGAAATTTTTATTACCGAATATAGATAGTTTAGAAGCTCCTTGAATGCAAGGGCCATGTCCTGTGGACCTGTTTATGCCTGGAGCTTAGCAGAGTGAATGTTTGTTGAATTCAGCAACTAACATGTTACTATTCTATTTGGATAATAATGTGTTTGGAGGGAGTCCTGAGCTATGAGCCAACTCTCTTCCAATTAATTGCTCTATCGAGTCAAATCAATTCAAGAGCTTGCATTTGGACTGAAAACATTCCTGAAAAGAAACCTTTGTGACCTTTTGCCTAGCAACGTCATCTGGTGCTGTCAGGAGATGTCTCCTTGAGAGTACTAAAAGAAGCACTGAGTGACATCAGGCTGATGACATCAGAGCCTCATCTAGATCAGCCAGTGGGTACCAAACCAAGGTCTGGCTTCCAGCCACAGCTTGCATTTACATGCAGAACACACAAGATGTCCCTAAAAGAACCAGAGGATCAGACTAGAGTTATCCCCAGCCTCCTGAAGATGCCCTCAGCCATGGAGCACTGACAAAGCTCCCATGAGGACAAAAGACAAGACCACATTTTCAGAGATGACCAGTTTCCATCCCTGCTGTTGACCACTGACCACACCTCATGCCTGTTGCCCGTAGGTCAATACAAATGGGATGAATGGCCAAAGGCTTGAGTTTCAGACTTTCAGGTTGTGATTTTAAAATCTTGATTTTGCTAGCTGTGTGACCTTGGGCAAGTTAATTAACCTCCTTGAGCCTTAAATTCTTCTTCTGTATAATGAATGGGCACAAAGATTACATGAGATAATGTGTGTAAAGCACCCAATGCATTGTAATGGAGCTGAATCACATACAACACATAGAAGTTACATATAGTTCAAATTACCATTGAGAATCCCTTAAATTGTCCAGAAAGGGCAATATATATTTTCTTCTATATATAACTTGCCACAGTAAAATAAACATATAAACACATAAATATATACAGTAGTCAGTATATATGCAAGATATGTGCAGATATATAATTTTACAGTATTATAACTACATACAAAAGAGTACATAGTTGAATTTGCATGGGTTAAGTAGACATAGGGGAAAACTCTACTCTAAATAGAAGTTGAGCATTTACAATGTTACTTTCCTGGGGGGTCATAGAAGCAAAGAAGCACAAATGACTAATAATAGTGAATTAAGAATATTCCCTAATCAGGGCTTTCTTCTAAGTTCTATTTCATGTTTCTTCATTTAATCTTCACAGCAACCCTACAGTGTGGTTTCTATTATTATCCCTATTTTAAAGATGAAGAAACTAAAGAACTGAGAAGTTGAGTAACTTTAATAAGTCAACACAGAGTCTGGCCCACAAAGAAGATTGTAGCCTAGTTATATAGATGAATTAAAACTAAAATTGATACTACAGAAACACGTGTAGGATGACAGTCTGGAAGAATAAAAATGAATGACAAAGGACTGATACAGATGACAATCCGTAAAATTAGGGTCTCAAAACTAGAAGGACCCTGAATACATCTAGTCATGTAAGGGAAGGAGAGTTCACTGCAGGGTCAGCAGTTCAGAAAGTACATTCTGAAGGTGAGACCTAAACTGCGCCCTGAAGAATGAACTTTCCTAATCAGGCAGTAAGAAAATGGATCAAGAGCATGTATGTTGATAATGGGGTGCAAAACCAGAGGCAGGGACATGACACTTTGTTTTGTGGATATATATGAAAACCTCGGTTGTAGCTATGATGGGAAAGGATAAGGGTGGTGTGAAAAATAGACCAAGGTCATATTATGTTGGACACTGGGGTAACACTGCAAGGAATTTGACTATGGACCTTAAGGACCCTCTGAAGACTCCTGAATTATGGAGCAAAAAGATGAAAAATATATTTGGAGAAGATCAGTCCTACCCCTAGCTTAATATGTTTGGGCCATCAAGCCAGTTGGACTGGCCCTCCCCAAGACACAGCTAAAAAGAGTTCTCCGGAGGTCATTTTTACTCAGCAAGCAAATAGTTAGACAAATCTGTCTTCTTTCAGGATGAATCTGGACTTTCCAAGCCCCTGGTGGACATCTTCACACACAACCCACAGGGCTTCTGCTGAATGTCCTTTGTAGCTAATGATACAGTCATTTCTGACATCTTAAGGTGGCGCTTTCTTTTTATTGCGCTTGGTAAATTAAGTCTCCTGGAAAACACCTTCCCTGAACCTTCTCCCCTACACTTAATTCTCCATTTTCGCTGCTTCCCCAAATTGAATTTATATGTGTACTTGGCAAATGGTTGACAGAGATGTAAACCTTGTCTACAGAGACATCCTGACTCTGGGTGCCTGGAGGTTTCATAGAAAAATAAATTGTTTTGTCGCCAGTATCTCCTTAGTATAGTCATCCCACTTTTAAAAAGACTCACCAATTTAGGCAAGTTTATTTTGCAAAGCTAAGAACACAAAAATTTAATCAAATGGAGTCCAGGTCATTTTAAAGAAATTGAAGGTAACTCAGCATTAAATAGCTCCTGTGTTGCATTTGCATTTGCCTATTGGCAAAGTGTGATATTTTCATCAACCCTGTTTATTTGTGAAGAAAAAATGTAAGTCCTTTGGCCTGGAATTTCAGGTTCCTTATATCTGATTCAAAATTACCTCTGTAAAACTTCATTCATTCCCACATGGAAAAAATCTTGACAAGTGGTAGCTTTGAATTTCAAACACATGCCGCTGCTGCTGCTAAGTCGCTTCAGTCGTGTCCGACTCCGTGCGACCCCATAGATGGCAGCCCACCAGGTTTCCCCATCCCTGGGATTCTCCAGGCAAGAACACTAGAGTGGGTTGCCATTTCCTTCTCCATAGTCAGTGATTATTTAGTTATTTTACATATCTCTTAGCACAGTACATAAGAATAGCTCCTTGTAAACACATACGAACTTGAATTTTCTCATTCTAGTTCAAATAGATGCATATAAGCACGATCATATTAATTAAAACTATATCACGGATATTTCTTTTGCAAAGCAGTTTTTATTTTTCCTGACCCCAAAGCTCATAAAGAAATAGCATTTAAGGTTGAAAAAGCTAGAGCTCAATCATCTGCCACCTTCTTCATAGTTTATCAGTTACTAAACAAGTAAGCCTAGTAAGGGATTCATTGTTGTCAAGCGTGTGTATGTGTGGCAGGAGAGGGGGGTGGTGTGGGATAGGAAAGTCATTTAATCAAGGAAAGAAAAAGAAAAAAATTAAAAGAGTCCAAGCTGAGTGAAAAGTTAAAATCGTGTTCTTTCTAAGCAGCAATCGTGGTTTGTTCTCAGTTTAGATGGTGGGGTTTTTAAATTACCCGAGATACAGGAACACCCATCAAAGAAAGAAAATCTCATTAAATACACTCCAATTAACCTCCTTAACTCAGGCTAATAGAGAGGGACGAACAGATCATGAATTTGTAGGATTTTCAAAAATGCCATTGTAACACCTTCAAGTTCACATGGGGACCTCAGTCACCTCAATACTAATTAAACACATTCACACTGAAATTCTCTGAATAGGATATATAATAGATTAGAATACTGAGCACACAGTCTGCTCTATACCATTCTAGGGGGTAGGGGAGAATACACTCATGAAAGAGACCCAGGGTCTTCCCTGGGTGAGAGGCATTCAGATATCCAACTTCATTTTAAGATAGCATGAAATAACATAAAATGGAGGAAAAGTTTCCAAGCTGTATGAACTTCCAGATTGGAGCCATTATTGTGCTTGCAAATAACCAATGTCCTTTTATAGAGGAGATGTTATCATAGCTGTGCTTTGAAGATGAAACTCACAGGGAAAGTTAAGAACGTCATCTTTGCTGAGTACTTACTCTGTGCCATGTATTTTATATGCCATAGTTAACTTAATTCCTACAGGTCTCTAAGGTGCGTGTCAGTCACTCAGTCATGTCCAGCTCTGCGACACTATGGAGCTCGCCAGGTTCCTCTGTCCATGAAATTCTTCAGGCAAGAATACTGGAGTGGGTTGCCATTCCCTTCTCCAGGGGATCTTCCCGACCCAAGGATTGAACCCAAGTCTCCTGCATTGCAGGCAGATTTCTTACCCTATGAGCCACCAGGGAAGACCAGTCTCTAGTTATCAGTACTATATTCTCATTGCAATGATTATAAGAAGGTACTTTTCCCAAGGCCACACCACTGGAGATTAGGACTCAGGATCCTCATATGGGCCTGGATCATCCCAGAGCCTCTGTTTTCACCTCTTCTTTGGCCTTGTGGCTTCTGCATGCCATTATGAGGTCAGCCGCTTGAGAAACAATGACTAAAACCAAAGGACCAGAATCTCCATCGTTGTAAGCAAACAATGAACGCATGAAAGCCTTGTAAGCAGTTCATTCCTTTAAGTAGATCATGCTCACTGCCAATACTATTTATACTATTCGTTACCCAGTATAGATTAACTAATTTACAGCTAACTTACAGCTAATTTATAAAGTGAATGAGGATGATTGGAGTGAATTGAATGAATGTCTCTCTCCTCAGAGACAGAGTAAAGGTTAACTTTAGCCCAGTTCAAGGCTAATTATAATACATTTTGCAAAAGACAGAGTTAGTCAGAGGTCTAATGAGGTATTCCCAGGGCTTCGATTAGGGCATCAAGCTGCCAGGTGCTACCATATAGCTGACGTCTGTGTGAAAGAGCAGGGAAAATGTAAGAAAGCTGTTAGAATGTGGGTAGTAGAAATTTTAGAGTGCTTATAGAAATAACAACTCCATGCCTTTCCCCCACAGAATGGCTAAGGAAATCATATTTCCTCCATACAGTGGTGTGGCACGCAGCCATTAAATACATCACTTTATACCATTTTTCGGTCTCATCTACAGGCTCCTCCTCCTCTCTCCAAAGAGGAGTCCTTGGTCCTTTCTAAGCTACTCTCACCTACCTAATTGCATGACTTTTAACACAGTTCAATGCTCAAAACCTCTGAATTTATATCTCTATACCTCTCTCCTGCACACTAGACTTACTCCTCCAGCCTTTACCTTGACATCGCCACTCAAAAATCTAATAAACATCTCAAACCTAACATATTCTCAGTTGAAGGATTATTCAATCAGAAGTATTAATTTTGACCTCTCCTTGCCTCCCCTTTGCATCCTTGATCTGTTCTTCGCAATGTTTTTCAGCCTCAGTTTGTGGAAACATCAGGCATTCCATTGCTAAAGCCCAAAAAACTTGAAGTCAAGCCTTGACTGCTCACTCTGTCTCACATGCACATTCAATCCATCTACATTTACTGTTATCTACTATCCAATACTGTACTCTCATCTCAACTTATAAAATAGATGTAGGAAAGGAGCACTTCTGGCTATCTTTCTACTACCACCCTGGCCTGAGCCACCATCGCTTAGGTTTGCCTAGATTTTTTCATGGCCTCCAATGATCTCCCTGCTCCCTCTCTGGCCCCCTATATTCTATTCTCACAACAGCCTGAGTGGTACTGATGGCTCTCCATCTCATCAGAGTAAAAGCCCAAGTCCTAACTAGTAACCCTGGCACTTCCCTGGTGGCTCAGATAGTAAAGAATCAGCTTACAATGCAGGCAACACAGTGTCCATCTCTGGGTCAGGAAGATCCTCCGGAGAAGGAAATAACTATCCTTTCCATTCTTTTTTTTTTTTTAAACCTTACAATATTGTATTGGTTCTGCCATATTTCGAAATGAATCCGCCACAGGCATACATGACTAACACTTTC